>NC_061792.1:12538157-12554793 GCF_022458985.1 Mugil cephalus | reverse complement strand
CTGAACGGCTCCTCAGAGGGGCGGAGTCTGTGGGAGGCGGAGCCAACTTTTTTATTTTTTCTAAAATCTGAAAATTTCCCCAAAATTAGATGAGAAATATACCAAAAAATTATGAAAAAGTGTGAGAAAGTGGCTCAGGGAGCGAGAAGAAGGGTTGGAGGTACTGAGGTTGTGAGTTCAAGTCCCTCAGAGACTTGTTTTATTTTACAATGACAAGCATACAAGCTTATTTATAAAACCTGGTCTCGAACCTGCAACCTCCAGATTTGGAGGCTGCTTTTTAACGCACCGAGCTACTTCTCAACTTAAAATATAAAATTTTTAACTTCTATTTCTGGTTGAAGTGGCCAGGCAGGAGCCAGCGGGCTCTGGGTTTTTGGTGTAGAGGTAAAGTCCACCACCGCGAGTGAAGAATAAAAAGCTCTAAGAAAGGTCAGAACCATGTGGTCACATAGCTCACGCTGATAGAGGACTGTCTGGAGACTCTGAGAACATGGGTTCAAATCTTATCGGTGCTGGAGACTTTTAAAGTCCAACACCCAAAGTGAAGAGTCAAATGTCGTACACGTCATTGAACCACCTGTCTGGTAAAACAGCGCGGGCTGTTAGGAGGCTGCTCTGCAGTCTGGAGGTCATGGGTTCAAATCTTATCAGGGTCGGTGTGTTTTGAAGTCCAGATTCCAAAGTGAAGACTTAAAAGCGCTCAGAAAGGAGGTTCAAGTGTGAAGGGCCGTCGGTGGCGTGCTGGGTTTCAACTTCCAGTCGCAAGAGATTGGCAAGAGATTGGTTCGATTCCCATCTGTGGCCGGGGGCCTGGATCCACCAAACATCCCTGCAGTAGCAGGCCGGGGGGGGGGCCGTGTCCTCCCCCGCGCTTTCCGAGCAACACAAGGAGGGGGTTATGGGACCCACAACTACGACAGGCTGAAGTTTTACAGTGAACGGAGAGAAGAGAAAAAAAACTAAGAGTTGAGGAAGTCAAAGGAAGAAACGAGAACAAGAAAAATGATGGAAGAATTTTGATGGAAATGAATTAGCCAACATTTATATAAGATTATGAATTATCATTACTAAAATAGTAAAGATTATGAAGTTTCATTACTAAAGTAGTAACATATTAATATGTTGCTAAAAACATTTTTAAGTAACTTGTTAAAAATGTTGAATGTAACTTATGAATGAAAGAAGTTGCTTAGTAAGTTAAGAAAAAACTTAGTTAACCAACTTAATTACATAACTACTATTACATGAACATAGCAATACCTATAGGGGCAATAAAACTTTTTGTCCATGTCCCAGGCAAGTTGTTGAACCTTACTTGCATTGGCTCTAATTATAGGCCTTCAAAACTTTCTCTTGAGGAGCAGGTTTCCGTGTCCCAGGGCCGTGGTATTAGAGTACTTGTTGTTTTTGTCTAAATACTGAAGCGTGTTACAGGGAGGAACCAACGTTTAAATGTAGCTTGATATAAACACATTGTGTGACAGACAGACTCATTTAGTATCACGTCTGCACATAAAGACAAATATAAGCCATATATTGGAGACGTGTCACTGACTTCCTGCAACGCGCTCCACAACTCTTCATCGCTGTGGTAACTGAACGGGTCCAGGTTCTTCCTCATGGTGAACAGCACAGGGTCCTACAGCAGAACAAGAGGAGACGTTAGACATTTCCTAAACGAGGGACACGCTGTTACAGTTACAAGACAAATGCTGACCTGAGGAATGATGGACATCTTCTGGCGCAGGTCGTGGAGGCCGATCTCAGACGTGACGATGCCGTCGATGTAGATCTTCCCCTGAGGCTCTGCCAGGCGGACGTCATCTGAGGACGGAGACGGTTGATTGGATGTGGTGACATTGAACGCACCAGGAACATCACAGTCTGATGATGATCTCACCATGTTCTCCACCTCTGCGCTCTGTCTCACCCCCCACTGGAACATCCCCATCAGTGTGATGGAGTATGAGGACAGGTGGGAGAAGATGGGGCTCCGAGCTGCAGGACAGACAAACGTGTCAGAAGCTTTTTTTCCCCAACGCACGACGTTTAAATGTAAGTCCCTGAGGGACACTCACTGGTGGCCTCGAGCCGTTTGACGGCCCTGGACGTCTGGAGGAAGTGGGATGAAGAGGGGGACGACGGGGAGGAGGATCCAGGGGATGACGGACGCAGAGACGGCGATGACGCCCAGGATCTGGAGGAACACCTGCTCAGAGACGACAGTAGACGAGAGTTACTCTCTGAAACACACATAAAATACGACTTCACGGCTGTTCTGTCCTCACCTGAATAAAGTCCACAAACGTCCAATGTATGTTTGCATCCATGCATCCCAATGTCCTTAGAAAACCTGTTTAAGACTCGTCCTGCAGCGACACAACATATCAGATGTTAGACTACATGTGTTCCTTAAACACCGACTACTTTTTGTTGTTGTTGTTGTTTACCAATGGGGTTGATGTCAAAGAAGCGTACGGGCGTCCTGAGTATGGAGTCGACAAGGATGGAGGAAATAAGGAAATTGCAATACTGTGAATTAATGGACCAGTCCTGCAGGATGTCTCTGTGTCTCTTTAGTTGTGGTTTCCTGTTTCCTGTTCCCATTATTACAATAATAAGCCTCTCAGTGGGAGGGGCCAGTAGAGGTGGTTGAACTGGTAGAGGAGGGAGGGGGGCATTCTGGCCTTTGTACTATAGTGGTTTCAATGGGCATCAATGAATTATTTTAATATATAAAAACGTTTTGCCAACATACTGAACTTATACTTAACATGAAAATCAATGTTAAGTAATAAATGTTACTTGATTCTGGTGTTTTAGGGACAGAGGAACATGACGTCCGGGCCTTCTTCACTAAACTGGTTTGGATGGTATCAATGGATTTGAATGTTTTCTGAAATGATTTCACTGGTAAATGTCTGAGTTGAAGGATTTCAGGTGAACTCAGAGAAATAAACATTGACATTCAGTCTCATTCATTCACAGATTCAAATTACCCAAATGTTTGTTCCATGTGCTCCATCCACACCTGTCCAGGTAGGAGGCCAGACTGGCAAACAGGAAGTGGATGATTCCAACTAGATTTAAGGAAGGGTGAGGTGGACTGTACCAAGTGAAGTATTGTAGCAGGTGTGTTGGACATTATATGCATTCATACAGTACAGAATCCACGACGCAACACAGAGACTGTGCCAAATGTTTGACTTCTTTCTTTTTCAGCTCTGCCTCTGAGAGTTGTCGCTCATTTACCAGTGAATAATAAAATATGAGAATGTAGATGTAATAAAATATTAAGCTAAAATGCTGCAGTCAGTGAGTATCAGTGTTAGATGTGAACAGTTGTAGTTCCTCATAGTCACCACTAGAAAGGTATGTGGTCATATAACCGGTTGTTAGAGGACAGAACATTTCCGACAGCATATTTTCATAGTGAAGAGATAAAGGTGGCTGACACATACACGCATACTGCTGAAGTATGAATAGTATGAAAGTTCAACATTTTATATTTTAGTGCACAGGTGGTTTCCAACTGTTGGTTCAAACTGGAATAACAGGTTGACCAGTAAACATAGATGAGATACTTAGACCTCTCTTCCTGTTTTTATATGTTTACATGACTGTCATGTTGTCGACTCTCTTGCAGTTCACTGTTTCACCACCAAATCCCATCAATAACCTAAATATTTATGAATGAAAAGCATCATAAACAAGTTTTTTAGATATAACACTGCAGACTGTGTTTTACTACAACATAGAAACTAACTGTGTTTCCAGAAGCCGTCAGTCAACATTATGTCTGTTTATAATGAGGAGAAACAAACTGAATCCTTCACAGCAGACAGCTTAGTTACACTGAGGATTTATTCACATCATTTACTTTAGTAAAAGCACCAGACTGTAGTAAAATACTCCAGTCCTGCACTGACAATCTGTATTAACAAGAAAATGAACTTATAGTATCAAAAGTAAAAAACCTGAACACACTGATAAAAGGGATCCTGTTGATGGATAAACCTGTCTAGCCTGTTCTGTCTCTATCACAGGTAAAAACCTGCCTCAATCCAAGAAGTAGCTGACTCACCTGTTCAGTGTTCAGGTTGGAGTGGAGTCTTCTTCATCTCTCTGGACTGGTTAAATAAACTGTGAGTTTGATTTCTTTAAAGCTTTAACTTTGTCTTCAGTAACTTTAATGTTTGTTTCTGCTCTGTAATGTTTGTAGAAGATGTTCACTTCTTATTTCATTATTAAGTTTGTGTCACTTTGTTTGAAGATCAGTCTACATTATTATTAGATTAATGATTAACTG
The DNA here is from genome assembly GCF_022458985.1 of Mugil cephalus. Lineage (NCBI taxonomy): Eukaryota > Metazoa > Chordata > Actinopteri > Mugiliformes > Mugilidae > Mugil > Mugil cephalus. The sequence goes on along the minus strand of NC_061792.1, from coordinate 12,550,481 downwards.
GAATCAAACAGTATGATGATCAGATTAAATTAAATTATTAAATCTTCATTAATCTGGATCCAGCCTCAGATTAAAATCTAAAGTTACTTTCACTTTCACCACCGTTGTGTCACAGATATTTTGCTCCGTGTAAACTCTGTTTATAATGTTTAACTCTTTAACATCAGTTTAGTTTCAGCAGAAAAACTTTAGAAATAGTTCACGGTGACAGAGACGGAGCTGAAAACAGTAGTTTATAATGTTTAACTGTTTGAATCAGTTTAGTTCCAACAGAAAAACTTAAGAAATAGTGAACGTTCAGGGAAAAGGGGGCCTTTAATCTTTCTACTGCTGCTGCTGTTGAACCAGTCCACTCAAGTCAAAATAAAACATAAAGTTCTTCATGTGGTGTCAGAGTCTGTGTCCGTTTAACTGCTTTTCATTTCTACTGCTTCATGTCTCCATCTAGTGGACTGATAGTAGAACAACAGCTGATAGTCAAGTCACTGTCTGACTTCATCCACTGACACTGATATGAAACTGATATGAGTGTTTCCTCTGCAGGTGAAGGTAGAAAGTGTGTGTGAGCTGACGTGAATCCAGCAGCATGGATCAGTGTGAGGACAGAGAGGAGGGAGTCCCTCCCTCTAAAACCACTCTGAGTGGAGAACAGCATTTTAAACAAAAACATTTATCTGAGAAAAGGTAAGATAATGTTACAAGAAGTACAGAAGTCAGTGAGCGCCCCCTTGTGTTCAGTCAGGTTTTCAGCTGGTCTCAGTGGTCCAGTTGGTCCACAGTGATCTGCTCTTTCTAGTTTTTATAGCAGCTTCAGTAACTGTTAGGTAATGTGTTTCATGTTTGTCTCCTAGGAGTCATCAGAGAGAAGAATCTGACGACTTTAAACCTGAACCCAGCTGTGTGTCTATGAAGAGTGATCGATCAAAGAATGCCATCATTACTTTTAAAAGACAAGAACCCACAACTGTGAAGAGGTAAAGAAATAAAAACTGTCTTCAGGAGTTTATATATGTGAAATACTATGTTCATCGTATGAAGCTTCAGACTTTGTTGAATGTTGATATTTAGTGAATTTCTCTCAATCCATCAGGAAGCAGCAGAAACCTGAACCCAGCTGTGTGTCTATGAAGAGTGATCGATCAAAGAATGCCATCATTACTTTTAAAAGACAAGAACCTTCAACTGTAAAAAAGTAAAGAAGTAGTAACTGTCCTCTGGAGTTTATATGTGAAATACTATGTTCATCTTGAAGCTTCAGACTTTGTTGAACTTGTTGAATGTTGATAATTAGTAAATTTCTCTCAATAAAAGAGAAATAATACAATAACAATATGTCTCTCCTGAACTAACTGTGGAAACTGTATGATGTTGTCATCATCGACTGGTAACACAAGCAGCACCTTTAGACTAGGTTACTGTGTGATGTCAGAGGCTTTCTGGGTTTATGTATGTGATTATATTCCTGTTGGACTTTGAGTTAAGTTTAATCTTTTCCTTATTTAAACCTGATAAACTGAGGATTTCTCTCCATCTACCAGGATACAATAGAAACCAGACTCACAAGAACCAAAACATGAACTCAACTCTATGATGAGAGATTAGTTGTTTAACTTTCAACAGTACTGTAAGATAGAAATTAATTTCCAACACAACTAACTGATATCAGCACAACTGGTCTACAGTTCAGGACGCTGTGTTTTTGTCCCTGTGGTGAAGTGATACTGTAACAGCTGTTTTAGAAAGAGAGAAAAAAATCTGTGATTCTCAATCATTAGGTTTTTGATCAGTGGTTTCACTGGATCAGAACATTCACTACACAACACACTATCATTAACTCACTGTGGCTTATGTTTGTAGGGAAAACACACATTGATTACAGATGGTGGAGAAAATATGATGTGAAGTAATTGTTGATGATTCATTCACAGAGTGAAGCAGCAGAGTTTGAATGTTCTCAGTGATCAGTCTGTTCATCAGCATCAAACACAGCTGGACTCCATATTTAAGGTCTGTACATGGACAACAACTACTTTCCATCATCTCCATGCTGCTCTTTGTAGACCAGTGGACTGTCAGTCTGTCCAACATGGATCTGATGTTTGTCTCCATGATTTCAGTCTGATTCTCATTCAGATAGTTCTCCGAAGTTCCTGAGGAGAATGAAGCAGGAGGAGCTGGCTGATCGTCTGCAGATCAGTAAGAGGATTTCTATGAACATTGAAAATGATGAATGAATTAAACATTTACTAATGTCTCAAGACATGGAACAAGATACAATATATTCACTCATTCTTTCAGGAAATGTTGGAAATCTATTCTCTGATCTTATTTGTTGTTTCTTCATTCAGGACATGAAGCTGCAGTTTGTCAACGTGAACTTAAATCTAGTCTGAAGGAGAAGTTCCAGTGTGTGTTTGAGGGGATTGTTAAAGCAGGAAACTCAACTCTTCTGAATGAGATCTACACAGAGCTCTACATCACAGAGGGAGAGACTGCAGAGGTCAATGATGAACATGAGGTCAGACAGATTGAAACAGCATCAAGGAAACTAGACAGACCAGAAACAACCATCAGACCAGAAGACATCTTTAAAGCTTCACCTGGAAGACAGAAACCAATCAGAAGAGTGATGACAAAGGGAGTGGCTGGCATTGGGAAAACAGTCTTAACACAGAAGTTCACTCTGGACTGGGCTGAAGACAAAGCCAACCAGGACATCCACTTCACATTTCCATTGACTTTCAGAGAGCTGAATGTGTTGAAAGAGAGAAAGTTCAGCTTGGTGGAACTTGTTCATCACTTCTTCACTGAAACCAAAGAAGCAGGAATCTGCAGCTTTGAAGAGTTCCAGGTTGTGTTCATCTTTGACGGTCTGGATGAGTGTCGACTTCCTCTGGACTTCCACAAGACTGAGATCCTGACTGATGTTACAGAGTCCACCTCAGTGAATGTGCTGCTGACAAACCTCATCAGGGGGAAACTGCTTCCCTCTGCTAACCTCTGGATAACCACACGACCTGCAGCAGCCAATCAGATCCCTCCTGAGTGTGTTGACGTGGTGACAGAGGTCAGAGGGTTCACTGACCCCCAGAAGGAGGAGTACTTCAGGAAGAGGTTCAGAGACGAGGAGCAGGCCAGCAGCATTATCTCCCACATCAAGACATCACGAAGCCTCCACATCATGTGTCACATCCCAGTCTTCTGCTGTATCACTGCTACAGTTCTGGAGGATGTGTTGAAAACCAGAGAGAGAGGAGAGCTGCCCAAGACCCTGACTGAGATGTACATCCACTTCCTGGTGGTTCAGACCAAAGTGAAGAAGGTCAAGTATGATGGAGGATCTGAGACAGATCCACACTGGAGTCCAGAGACCAGGGAGATGGTTGGGTCTCTGGGAAAACTGTCATTTGATCAGCTGCTGAAAGGAAACCTGATCTTCTATGAATCAGACCTGACAGAGTGTGGCATCAATATCAGAGCAGCCTCAGTGTACTCAGGAGTGTTGACACAGATCTTTAAAGAGGAGAGAGGACTGTACCAGGACAAGGTGTTCTGCTTCGTCCATCTGAGTGTTCAGGAGTTTCTGGCTGCTCTACATGTTCATCTGACCTTCATCAACTCTTCTGTCAATCTGATGGAAGAACAACAAACAACTTCCTGTATGTTTATAACGTTTAACAAACCAAATCTAACACATCTCCACCAGAGTGCTGTGAACAAAGCCTTACAGAGTCCAAATGGACACCTGGACTTGTTCCTCCGCTTCCTCCTGGGTCTTTCACTGGAGACTAATCAGACTCTTCTACAAGGCCTGATGAAACAGACAGAAAGCTCAAAGACTGAGGAAACAGTCCAGGTCATCAAGAAGAAGATCAGTAAGAATCTGTCTGTAGAGAGAAGCATCAACCTGTTCCACTGTCTGAATGAACTGAATGATCGTTCTCTAGTGGAGGAGATCCAACAGTCCCTGAAATCAGGACGTCTCTCCACTGATCAACTGTCTCCTGCTCAGTGGTCAGCTCTGGTCTTCATCTTACTGTCATCAGAAAATAATCTGGATGAGTTTGACCTGAAGAAATACTCTGCTTCAGAGGAAGCTCTTCTGAGGCTGCTGCCAGTGGTCAAAGCCTCCAACAAAGCTCTGTAAGTACAGAGATAGTTTTAGTCATTAATAGATACACAGCAATCTTTAAACTGAGGAAAGTACAAGTCTGACTAGTTCTTTATATTTTATTTTTTCTGCAGACTCAGTGGCTGTAATCTCTCAAAAAGAAGCTGTGAAGCTCTGTCCTCAGTTCTCAGCTCCCAGTCCTCTAATCTGACAGAACTGGACCTGAGTAACAACGACCTGGAGGATTCAGGAGTGGAGCAGCTGTGCACTGGACTGAAGAGTCCAGACTGTAAACTGGAGACTCTGAGGTCAGTTCAGACTGCTTTGGTTTTTATTTATGTTTTTATTTCAGCTTTTATTCATTTAATTGAATTATTATTGATTGAAGACAGAAGATCCTGTTTTTATCAGTTCTCTTGTCAGGTTTGGTGGAAATTCACATGAAAGGACACAAAGTCAGAACTTCAGGTCTATAGATGGGTTAACACATTAAAAGAGTTATTTTAGTCAGTAATCATTCTTTCTTTTCATACTGTCTGTGAAGACATCTCCTAATAATCTGAGTCCAATGTGACCAGATGGAGGACAAACTCTACAGTGTTGTTCTGTGAATGAATGATTGTAAAGTTGATCTTAAACTAATCTCCTGCTGCAGCAGTCTGAGCTCCACAGATCCAGTCACTAACTTTGTGTTTTCATGGACAGAAACTAAAAGAGAGAACTTTGTTCTACAACAATTTAATGAATGAAACAGTGTCAGACTGAAGCTTCATGTTAGTGTCAGTGATCTACAATAATAGAGACATATACTACCAGTCAAAATGTCGGACACACCTTCTCATTTGATATTTTTTTGTCTTATTTCCATGACTATTTATATTGTAGATTCTCTCTGAAGGCATTAAATACGTGTTAAATAATTATAAACATTGTTATATTGTAGATTCTTCAGAATAACCACCCTTTGCTCACTCTTGGTGATCTCTATATGAGCTTCATGAGGTACTCACCTGAAATGGTTTTCCATCAGTCTTGAAGGAGTTCCCAGACATGCTGAGCACTTATTGACCCTTTTGCCTTCACTCTGTGGTCCATCTCATCCCAAACCATCTGGATTGGGTTTAGGTCAGATGACTGTGGAGGCCAGGCCAGTCCATCACTCTCCTTCTTGATCAAATAGCCCTTAGACAGTCTGGAGGTGTGTTTAGGGGCATTGTCCTGTTGAAAAATAAATGCCATCATGCTTCCTCCTCCATGCTTCACAGTGGGAACCATCCATGTAGAGACCGTTCACACATCTCAAATTTGGACTCATCAGACCAAAGCACAGATTTCCACTGGTCTATATCTCCTCTGCTTGTTGTTTTTCCTTAGTCGTGGTTTCTTAGCAGCTATTTGACCATAAACCTGATTCTCCTCTGAACAGTTGATGTAGAGATGTGTCTGCTACTAGAACTCTGTGTGGTATTTATCTGGGCTCTAATCTGAGGTGCTGTTAACTTGTTATTTCTGAGGCTGGTGACTCAGCAGCAGAGGTGACTCTTGGACTTCTTTTCCTGGGATCCTCATGTCAACCAGTTTGGGGACACATTCAAAGTTTTTGCTGTTTTCCAGACTGACCTCCAGTCCTTAAAGTAATGATGGACTGTCCTTTCTCTTTTCTTAGCTGATTGGTTCTTGCCATAATATAAATTGTAACAGTTGTCAAATAGGTCTGTCAGCTGTGTAATAACCTGACTTCTACACAACACAAATGATTGTCCCAACTTTATTAAGAAGGCAAGAAAACAAATGAACCCTGACAAGGCTCAGCTGTGAGATGAAAATCATGAAGCTCATTGAGAGAAGGTCAAAGGTTTTCAGAGATGTCAATAAAACAAAGGGTGGCGACTTTGAGGAATCTGAAATGTAAAACATATTTAAAAAATATACTTTATTTGCTGCATAATTCCATAAATCTTGCTTCGTATATTCAATATATTCAGTATGTATCTACAATGTAGGAAGAAGTAAAAATAAAGAGAATACATTGAATGAGAAGGTGTGTTCAACCTTTGACTGATAGTTGGGTTCAGCTACTCCTTTAAAACCTGAACACATCTTATTATTGTTTATTCAGGTTGAAGTCCTGCAGGTCAAGATTCTTAATGAAATATCAAATGAATTAATTATACACAGACCTTTTAATCTAACACATTTTATTCTTCATTCAGTTTGAACAGCTGCAGGTTGTCAAAGATCAGCTGTGATTCTCTGGTCTCAGCTCTGAAGTCCAACCCCTCCCATCTGAAACATCTGGACCTGAGTAAAAATGACGTGAAGGATTCAGATGTGAATCATCTGTGTGGTTTTCTGGAGAGTCCAGACTGTAGACTGGAGACTCTGAGGTCAGACATCATGATTTATTTGTGTGTTCAGATTAATATGATGTGAAAGTTGTGTTGACACTAATCTACAGACATCAGGCTGATATTCTACTGATCCACACTGAGGATCTTCATAGATCCATTGACTGTGGCAGAGTTATGTTGAGCTACACATTTAAAACCATAGATGAAGAAAAATCCTTCACTGGATGATTCATTCTGAAACTATGACACACTTGATGTTCACCTATAATTTCACCTCATGTTTTCAGATTCAAACCACAACAACAACTAATATTTTTTCTGTTATGAATTAAGCTGTCTGTGAGGGACCGAGCTGCAAAGCAAGAGGAGTCGCAGTTGGATTTTGATAAATACAGGTTTTATTTACCCAAAAAATAGGAAAACAATTTACAAAAACAAGCAGTTAATTCTGGGTCCATAAAGAAGGTCAAATAAAGAAACCTGAACTCAGGCTATAATGCTACAGCAACCTGACAAACCAACTGAGCTAACGAACAGACAACAAAGGAGACTTATATAGTGGCTGATCAGGCCAATTACACACAAACGGAACAACATAAAACACCAACACATTAACTAACAACAAGAGAAACAACACAGGACAGTTTGTTTACCAGTCAAATAAACATAATAAACCAACCCCAAAATATTCAAATAACAAATTTAAACCTAATGAAACCTTGATCTTCTCTTTTTGGCTGAATGAAAACCACATGACAATGAACCTCACTGAGAGACACAGAGACACAATTTAAAATGTGATGATGTCAAAGCCAAATATGGTTCCTTGCCCCATAAAGGGTTAAACAATTGGTAACCTCATTTATTATCATGTAATAAGAAATAGTTCTAAGTAATAATACTTAAATATTATTTTCTTATTTCTTCATACACTTTCATTCAGTATTTATTCATAATTTACTGATTGTCAGAATGAAGGACTTATTGTGAAATTCCTCTCAGTTTATTTTGAAGGGCTGTAGCTTTGAATCCACATACAGAGAATCACAGTGAATGTTAGTTTTAACTTAGTTACTTGGTAGAGATGTCTTCTACCTTTAGAGTTACACTTTTATTTCCATCACAAAGCCACAAAATAAGTAAATGAATAAATATCAAGATATAATTTGTCCCTGGGCCTGAATGTTTCATTTTAATTTATATGATCTGAGCATAAAACAAAGAATATACATATTGAAGTGTCAACTGGTTTTCTATAAGATTTTTTGGTTAAAGATTCTTAATGAAATATCAAATGAATGATACACAGACGTTCTGACCTAACATCTTTTATTCAGATTGATTTGCTGCAGTTTGTCAGAGATCAGCTGTGATTCTCTGGGTTCAGCTCTGAAGTCCAACCCCTCCCATCTGAAACATCTGGACCTGAGTTATAACAACCTGAAGGATTCAGGAGTGAAACATCTGTGTGGTTTTCTGGAGAGTCCAGACTGTAGACTGGAGACTCTGAGGTCAGACATCATGATTTATTTGTGTGTTCAGATTAATATGATGTGAAAGTTGTGTTGACACTAATCTACAGACATCAGGCTAATACTCTACTGATCCACACTGAGGATCTTCATGGTAAACTCTGTTTTCTTCTTCTGTGGTTTAGTCCATTGACTGTGGCAGAGTCACAATCTTTTTTCCAATGGTTCAGTCTCTAAAATGTCAAAAATATTGAAACATGCTGATTCCACTTTCTCTGAGTTCAAGGTGTCATCTTCAGATATTTAATTTTATCCAAATCCAGAAATATTCAGTTTACTGTGATAGAAAACATAAAATGTTCCCAGTGAATAAACTGGAAACAGTTTAGTTTTTCTGTTTGATTAGTGACTCAAACCATCATCACTGTGGTTTTTGATCTTTTCTCCATGGACTCATCAACTCATCAACTTATTGTTTCAGCTGTAATTCAAACAGTTTTTACACTAAGAGACAGAAACAAATATTCAGGATTGTGTAAAGACAAATGACAGATGAATCAATAATGAAATATATTTTCATGTTTAGTCCTAATTTAAATGTCTCCATCATAACATGAACACATTTTAGAGTCTTGATCATCATTTTATCAACATTTCCATATTTGGTGTTTTTCTGATCTTTGAGTAGAAAGTGAAATAAATGTCAGAGGGTTTTTACTTGTGTTTGTTGGTCAACATGAGTTTGTGTGGATGGATCCACTGGTGGAGCTGTCAGAGTTTCAGAGCTGAAGTCACTACGTCTTTATTGAAGCAGCACCTTGTTGTCATTAATATTGATGAGAGCTCTTTTTCTCTTCGTCTATTTGACTGATTGAAGCTGCTTCCTGTTGGTTCACATGTTTAGAGTTTCTATTTTCTGAACTTGTACTTTACGAACCCTCTTCAGCTCCGAACAGACGATGAAACACTGAATGATTTCAAGATGGAACTTTGTCTTTTAAACCAACATCTTTTATTCTTTATTCAGACTGAATGACTGCAGTTTGTCAAAGACTAGCGGTTATTATCTGGTCTCAGCTCTGAAGTCCAACCCCTCCCATCTGAAACATCTGGACCTGAGTTATAACAACCTGAAGGATTCAGGAGTGAAACATCTGTGTGGTTTTCTGGAGAGTCCAGACTGTAGACTGGAGACTCTGAGGTCAGACATCATGTTTTATTTGTTTGCTCAGATTAAAATGATGTGAAAGTTGTGTTGACACTAATCTACAGACATCAGGCTGATATTCTACTGATCCACACTGAGGATCTTCATGGTAAAGACACTTTACACTAGATTTGATTTGGATTTGGTTTGATAACTAATCAAACTATTGTAAAGATAAATGACAGATGAATCAATAATGAAATGTATTTTCATGTTTAGTCCTAATTTAAATGTCTCCATCATAATATGAACATATTTTAGAGTCTTGATCATCATTTTGATTTTCACCTTCAGTTTCACCTCACGTTTTTCAAATTAAAACCACAACAACAACTAATATATTCTGATGTTATTAATGAAGCTGTCCATTATTGAAATACTTGAGTCTATAAAAATATCAATCATCATGCAAAATATTGATCCAACTTTCTCAGACTTTAAGGTGATGTCTCCAGATTTCTGTTTTTATCCCAAACCAGAAATATTCAGTTTACTGTGATAGAAAACATAAAATGTTCCCAGTGAATAAACTGGAAACAGTTTAGTTTTTCTGTTTGATCAATGACTCAAACCATCATCACGATGGTTCAGCCCTAGAAGCTGCAATCAGAAGCTGCAACACCAACAACTGCATCACCTTGGACACTGTTTTGTTACTTTTGTACATTTGTTCATGATGGTAATTTTGTAATTCTTTTGAATACACTGTTTATTTTATCTTACTAGATGATATTTATTTTAATTTTAATCTAATCTCATTTTATTTTGTCTTTCTTGTGGTTTTTAAGAGTGTTACATTTATGTGCAACAAAGCTACTGTGACCAAGTCATTTCCCTCACGGATCATTAAAGTCTGTCTAAGTCTAAACATGTATTTAGACCATATGAACACAGGAGCTGATTCAGACACTTGTTAACATCATCACATTAGACAACATTAGGACACTTTTTCATGGTACCTAATAAATCATTTCTACTCAGAGTTCATGTAGAGGTGGACCTTGTAGACCACATTAGACCCTGATTAGACCTAAGAATGTTTCCTTGATCTTCTCTGATTGGCTGAATGAAAACCACATGACAATGAACCTCACTGAGAGACACAGAGACACAATTTAAAATGTGATGATGTCAAAGCCAAATATGGTTCCTTGCCCCATAAAGGGTTAAACAATTGGTAAATCTAATTTATTATCATGTAATAAGAAAATGTTCTAAATAATAATACTTAAATATTCTTTTCTTATTTCTTCATACACTTTCATTCAGTATTTATTCATAATTTACTGATTGTCAGAATGAAGGACTTATTGTGAAATTCCTATCAGTTTATTTTGAAGGGCTGTAGCTTTGAATCCACATACAGAGAATCACAGTGAATGTTAATTTTAACTTGTTACTTGGTAGAGACGTCTTCTACCTTTAGAGTTACACTTTTATTTCCATCACAAAAGCCACAAAATAAATAAATGAATAAATATCATGATATAATTTGTCCCTGGGCCTGAATGTTTCATTTTAATAAAATAATATGATTTGAGCATGAAACTAAAATTCTACTGGTTTTGTGTATGATTTTTTGGTTAAATATTCTTAATGAAATATCAAATGAATTAATGAATCACAGACCTTCTAACTTAACATCTTTTATACTTTATTCAGATTGATTGACTGCAGTTTGTCAAAGATCAGATGTGATTATCTGGTCTCAGCTCTGAAGTCCACCCCCTCCCATCTGAAACATCTGGACCTGAGTAAAAACTACCTGAAGGATCCAGATGTGAAGCAGCTTCTTGATCTTGAGAAGAGTCCAGACTGTAGACTGGAGACTCTGGGGTGAGTGGAGGGTTGGAGTCAGTTCATTCTTCTTTCAGTAGTTTTGTACTAGACACAGAATCTAAAGTGTTTCCTGGAAACCTGCTGCTGTTTTCTTCAGAGATGCTGTCAGAGGAGAATGGAGACAGACTGGACAGAAAGACAGAGACAAAAGTCAGACAATCAGATCATCCTGAAGCTTGTTGTGTTGATGTTTTCAAGAAATAAATGTGGATTCCAGCTGACAGCCTTACTAGATGAATAGAGACAGTGGTCCTCATTCATCAGATCTGATCTCAGACTCTTTGTTCTCTCACCTCAAAACTAAACAACTGATCAGTTTCATCTTTGTCACAGCTCTGAGATCAGTCTTACTGAAGCCTGTAAATCACAGAACCATCATTACATTTAATAACCATGTGGTCTTTCTACAGAGCAGAACCTCTGCTGAGGTCCAGTCATCACATCTGTATCTCTGTCATTAGTTTCATCAGATATCTTCAATGTTTCTTAGTCAGCTGATGCTTCAGAAACACATGAGATGTTCATCAACACACTCAGACTCTTTATTGAAATGGAACAGCTGGAAATCCATCACTAAAGTAGTAGTAGTTGTTAAGTAGATTTAATTGTAAAAGGAACCATATAAATTGTCCTTCATGTTAAAAATATTCTCAGCCTCAAGAATTCTGTGGACTGTGAATAATTGTTGCTGCTGATGATGAAGTGATTCTCTGTAAACACTGACTTATCTACTGTTGTTGTTGTTCTCTCTACAGCTGGCAGTGAACAGGACGGTGTGTGAGCTGAGAGAGGATGAGCTGAGTCCTGATGATCCAGAGGCTGAATCAGCAGCAGCTTGTGTGTAGAGAGACTCTGACTGGACCATGTTACTGGGAGGTGGAGTCAAGAGATTAAAGATCCTCAACAGAGCTGCACAAACTATTAACACCAACAAGTAAAGACCAGTCCCTCTCCTGAATTATTGGACACATTAATCAACCAGCATCAACAGTCTTTCTATATTCTAATGTGTCTCTTCACTTCTGTATTTATTGTACTGTTTATTTTACACCTTTTTCAACCAAACATTTATTTCATTTGAAAAGAAGCAGGAAGCAGTTTTCACACTGAGCCTCTGCTTTATGTATCATTGTCAGAGATGGAGATAAACTATTGTTGTTATTGTGACACACTTTCATCTACACTTTGTTTTGTTGTGCTTCACTCTTCACTGACTGGTTACAGAGACGTTATTTATAAGAGCTCAGCACCTTCAGAAAACTTAAAGGCTCATTTAAGACTTAATTAATGACACTTCTAGGTTTTCCATAATGATCGTTGCAAGTTCTTATATGGTTAAGTGCT
>NC_061792.1:12516399-12537657 GCF_022458985.1 Mugil cephalus | reverse complement strand
GTCTTGAAATCAAAAAAGACTTCCCCCTGGGAGAAGAATCCACGAAGCAACACGCAGACTGTTTTTAAACTATCGTCATCACTGCCCTCCAGTGGTCACTATGAGGAACTACAACTGTCCACATCCAATAACACTGATACTCATTGACTGCAGATAGATAGATAGATAGATAGATAGATAGATAGATAGATAGATAGATAGATAGATAGATAGATAGATAGATAGATAGATAGATAGATAGATAGATAGATAACCTACTTTATACACATCATTATTTATTTCATTCATTCTCAGTACATTTTTACCTGTGATAAATTCAGTACAATGTATGTCGCAAACATTAAAACCTCCAGCATACGGCCTAAGCAGAGAGTTATTTTTTTACAATACAGCTTTAATTATGTTTTCAGATTGAGTTGCTGCAGTTTAAGTCTTAAAAGTGCGCAAAAGGCACACATCAGGAACAGCAAAATGTTTTTGTCAGTGCGCTTGTGCAACCCTACCTCAGAGAACGGAATATATACGTGTTGCTGATCTACACGAGGCCTCTGTGGTTTCCTGTGGTTTTAGATTCACTTCCCCTTTTCGCTGTGTCGCAGTTGTTGTCCGTGTGAACCTCCGTCTGAAGGTAACATTTGTAACAGTTTGTCATGTTTTAGTCTTTTACATCAGATGTTTTAGTTGTTTTAGTTTTAGTTTTAGTTTTTTACATCAGATTTCAGCAGCTCCAGCAGAAATCTGTTTGATATTTTTACGTTAACTGAGCCACTAAATGAGGCCTGAGCTCTTCACTGGAGAACAGATCAGACTTTCTGTTTCGTTATATTCACATTGTAGAGCTGAGGGATCAGAGGACTTTAATAAATATACATGTTGAAAATGTAACTGATGAAATGTTGAGTTGGAGGAAGTCACTTATCTGTGTCTGAGTGTTTAGTGTCCAGGTGTGAATCAGTTTTTTGTTCAGTTCAAAAAAATGTATGTTTAGTTTGTTTGAGACTTTAATTTTCTCTGCAATCAAAGAACATGAAGAGCAGTTGACTTTTGTCTGCTTTGTTCACCTCAAATCAAACTGCATTAGTTTTTATTTCTGGCTATAAATCCATCGTCTGTAGGGCATCACTGGGAGATACTGTTGCGCCTTTCAAAATAAAACAGAAACTTCTAGAGATGAAGTTGAATAGTTGGTGTCTGTGTTGCTGATCTTTTCTTTGCTGCAGCTTCATGACTCCATCTAGTGGACTGATAGTTTTTTTTTTTCAGTTGATGTTCAGGTGAATGACTTGTGTTTCCTCTTTAGGTGAAGGTAGAAAGTGTGTGTGAGCTGATGTGAATCCAGCAGCATGGATCAGTGTGAGGACAGAGAGGAGGGAGTCCCTCCCTCTAAAACCACTCTGAGTGGAGAACATGAGAACCAGACCAAAGATCAGAGGTGAAATGAACATTTATAACTGTCTATGACTCTTCTACAAGTCAGAGCTCAACTCTCAAATCACTGCTCTTTGTGTGTTGTGTTGCAGAACAAAGCAGCAGCACAGACCAGACTCTGCTGGACCAGAACCTGGACCTGGACCCAGCTGTGTGTCTCTGAGGAGTGATCAGTCAAAAGATAGACTCTTAAATTTTAAAAGAGAAGAATCCTCTGCTGCGAAGAAGTAAGACATGAGTGACTTCAATATGAAACATTCAACATCATATTCAGGGATTTCGTGTTTAGTTAATTTGTGAATTCAGAGTCTGACACCAAGTTTTTATATGTGATTAATGTCCTTCAAAGTTTGCTGGTCTTTGACTCATTTATTCCTTTTAAAAGCTGAAAACAGTCAACTTCTCTCTGTCTACCAGGATCCACCAGAAACCAGACTCACCTCAACCTCTGCCTGAACCCAGCTGTGTGTCTATGAGGAGTGATCGGTCGAAGAATAACTTCGTTGACTTTAAAGGACAAAATCCATCTGCTCTAAATAAGTAAGATATAAGTCCAACAGGTCGTCTGTGTCTGGCATTTATAACTAGAAGGAAACTGTTGAGGACGTTGTCATTTTGTCCACATGGGGAAGTGATAGTGGTGTTTGGAAACAGATGGAAACCATTTTCTGTCTGAACGATGAAGAACTCTGTTGTTAAAGAGACATTATATAGAAAAGATCTGAGAAGATCGGTCATTATGTGCAAATATAGGTAACTGAAATGTGGACTTTCTGTGATCCTCAGTCATCAGGTTTAGAATTAAGCACTTGTTTATTAATGTCACAGTAGAGTTTGTTCTGATCAGGACGATCATCACAGAACAATCTTTAACTCTCTGTTGTTTCTGTTTCTGTCCAGAGTGAAGCAGCAGAGTTTAAATGTTCTCAGTGATCAGTCTGTTCATCAGCATCAAACACAGCTGGACTCCATATTTTAAGGTCTGTACATGGACAACAACTACTTTCCATCATCTCCATGTTGCTCTTTGTAGACCAGTGGACTGTCAGTCTGTCCAACATGGATCTGATGTTTGTCTCCATGATTTCAGTCTGGTTGTCATTCACATAGGTTTTCTGTTCCAGCTGCTGGAGGAAAACATAGTCACTTTCGTGTGATGAAGGAGCTGAAGAAGATTCAGAGGGTCTGAGTCCAGACTACCCAGAATGCTTTAGAGGTCAGAGGGAGGATGAGGAGGTGTTGGAGGGTGAGGATGTAAGAGCAGAGGAGGAGAGCAGAGAGGCATTTGTGAAGATACGCTGAATTCTGAGGGAATGAAACAGGAGGAGCTGGTTGATGTTGCAGAGTAAGGTTAGTAGAGGTTTTCTATGAACATTGAACGTGATGAATGATTTATACATTTACTAATTTGTCTCAAGAGGTTGAACAAAGATTACCGTATAATCAGTCATCTTTCAGGAACTGTTGAAAATCTATTTACTGATTTAATTTGTTGTTTTGTTCTTAAGAACATTTTGCTGCAGTTTTGTCACGTGAACTTTAATCTAGTCTGAAGGAGAAGTTCCAGTGGGTGTTTGAGGGGATTGCTTAAGCAGGAAACTCAACTTTTGAGAAGAGATCTACACAGAGCTCTCATCACAGAGGGAGAGACTGCAGAGGTCAATGATGACATTGAGTCAGACAGATTGAAACAGCATCCAGGATAACTAGACAGACAGAAAACAACCATCAGACCAGGATGACATCTTTAAAGCCTCACCTGGATAGACATGGCCAAATCAGAAGATGATGTCAAGGGAGTGGCTGGCATTGGAGAAAACAGTCTTAACACAGAAGTTCACTCTGGATGGGCTGAAAGACAAAGCAACAGGACATCATTCACATTTCCATTGACTCCTGTCAGAGAGTATGATTCGTCGTTGAAAGAGAGAAAGTTCAGCTTGGTGCGGAAATTGTTCATCACTTCTTCACTGAAACCAAAGAAGCGGAATTCTGCAGGTTTGAAGAGTTCCAGGTTGTGTTCATCTTTGACAGGACTGGATGAGTGTCTGACTTCTCTGGACTTCCACAAGATCGAGATCCTGATGATGTCTACAAGCAGTCCACCTCAGTGGCTGTGCTGCTGACAACCTAATCAGGGGGAGGAAAAAATGTTCCCTCTGCTCGCCTCTGGATAACCACGCGACCTGCAGCAGCCAATCAGCTCACTCCTGAGTATGTTGAACATGGTGACAGAGGTAGAGGGTTCACTGACCCCCAGGAAGGAGGAGTACTTCTGGAAGGGTTCAGTAAAAATAAAGCCAAAAGATATCTCCCACATCAATGACATCACGAAGTCTCCACATCAAGTGTCACATCCACAGTCTTCTGCTGGATCTCAGCCACTGTTCTGGAGGATGTGTTGAAAACAGAGAGAGAAGGAGAGCTGCCAAGACCCTGATGAGATGTAATCCACTTCCTGGTGGTTCAGTATCATTGTGAAGAAGGTCTAGTCTGATTAGAGGATCTGAGACAGATCCACTCTGGAGTCAGGAGACAGGAAGATGATTAAACATCTTGGGAAAATGGCTTTTGATCAGCTGCTGAAAGGAAACTGATCTTTTTGAATCTGACCTGACGAGTGTGGCATCGATATCAGCAGCCAGCTCAGTGTACTCAGGAGTGTGAACACAGATCCTTTAAAGAGGAGAGAGATGTACCAGGACAAGGTGTTTTGCTCTCGTCCATCTGAGTGTTCAGGAGGTTTTGGCTGCTCTAATGTTCATCGTGACCTTAATACAACTCTTCTGTCAATCTGATGAAGAACAACAAAAACTTCTGGATCTATTAAACTCTTTAACAAACCAAATCTGACACATCTCCACCAGGGTGCTGTGAACAAAGCTTACAGAGTCCAAATGGACACCTGGACTTGTTCCTCCTCTTCCTCGGCTGGGTCTTTCACTGGAGACTAATCGACTCTTCTACAAGCTTGATGAAGCAACAAAAAGCTCAAAGCATGAGGAACCAGGTCCAGTTCATCAAGAAGAAGTTCTGTGAGGATCTGCGTAGAGAGAAGCATCAACTGTTCCTCTGTACTGAATGAACTGAATGATCGTTTCTCTAGTGGTGGAAATCCAACAGTCCCTGGAAATCAGGACGTCTCTCCACTGATAAACTGTCTCCTGCTCAGTGGTCGGCCTGGTTTCTTTATCTTACTGTCATCAAAAAATTATCTGGTTGGTTTGTCCTGAAGAAATACTTTGCTTCAGAGGAAACTCTTCTGAGGTGTGCCAGTGGTCAAAAGCCTCCAACAAAGCTCTGTGAGTACAGAGATATTTTTAGTCATTAATTGATACAAGCTATTCTTTAAAACTGAGGATAATACAAGTTGACTGTTCTTTATATTTTTATATTTTATTTTCTCTGCAGACTCCTGTGGCTGTAACCTGCTCAAAAGAAGCTACGAAGCTCTGATCCTCTGTTCTCAAGCTTCCCAGTCCTCTAATCTGACAGATACTGGACCTGAGTAACAACAACCTGGAGTATTCAGGAGTGGTGCAGCTGCGCACGGGACTGAAGAGTCCTAGACTGGAAACTGGAGGATCTGAGAGTCAGTTCAGGACAGCTTTGTTTTTTATTTAGGTTTTATTTCAGCCTTTATTAATTTTATTGATTTATTATTGATTGACGACAGATAGTTTGAATTTTTATCATTTCTCTTGTCAGGTTTGGTGGAAATTCACATAAGGACACAAAGTCAGAACAACTTCAAGGTCTTTGTTTAATTTTCATCTATGATGGGTTAACTAATTAAAAGGTAATTGTAGTCACTTAATCATATTTCTTTTCATACGTCTGTGAAGAAATTCTAATAATCTGAGTCAAGGTGACCGAGGAGGACAAACTCTACAGTGTTTGTCGGAATGATTGATTGTAAAGTTGATCTTAAACTAATCTCCTGCTGCAGCAGTCAGAGCTCCACAGATCCAGTCAGTATCTTTGTGTTTTCATAGGCAGAAACTAAAAGAGAGAACTTTGTTCTACAGCAATTCAATGAAAGAAACAGTGTCAGATGGAAGCTTCATGTTAGTGTCAGTGATCCACAATAATTGAGACATATACTACCAGTCAAAATGTTGGACATTTTTTTGTCTTATTTTCATGACTATTTACATGTAGATTCTCTCTGAAGGCATTAAATAAGTGTCAAATAATTCTAAACATTCTTATATTGTTGATTCTTCAGAATAACCACCCTTTGCTCACTCTTGGTGATCTCTACATGAGCTTCATGAGAGGTACTCACCTGAAATGGTTTTCCATCAATCTAGAAGGAATTCTGACATGTGAGCACTTACTTGACCCTTTTGCCTTCACTTCTGTGGTCCCTCTCATCCAAACCATTGGATTGGGTTTAGGTCGATGACTGTGGAGGTCAGCAGTCATCACTCTCCTTCTTGATAAAATAGCCTTAGACAGTCTGGAGGTGTGTCCTGTTGAAAAATAAAATGCATCATGTTTCCTCTGCTTCACAGTGGGAACATCAATGTAGAGGACCATCCACACATCTTTAGAGTTGGAATAATCAGACATATGCACGATTTCCATGCGTCTTAATCTCTCTGCTTGTTCTTTTTACTTAGTCGTGGTTTCTTAGCAGCTATTTGACATAACCTGTTTCTCCTCGGAACTGTTGATGTAGAGAGGTGTTGTCTGTACTAGAACTCTGTGTTGGTATTTATCTGGCCTCTAAGCTGAGGTGCTGTTAACTTGTTATTTATGAGGCTGGTGACTAGCAGCAGAGGTGATCTGGTCTTCTTATCTGGGATCCTCATGTCAACCAGTTTGGGACAAATCAAAGTTGGTGCAGTTTTCCAGACTGACCTCAGGCCTTAAAGTTAATAATGGTCTCTCCTTTCTCTTGTCTTAGTCTGATTGGTTCTTGCCATAATATAAATTGTAACAGTTGTCAAATAGGCTGTCGCTGTGTACCAACCTGACTTCTAACACAAACAACTGATTGTCCAAAATTCATTAAGAAGGCAAGAAAACAAATGACCCTGACCAAGGCTCAGCTGTGAGATGAAAATCATGAAGCTCATTGAGAAAGATCAAAGGTTTTCAGAGATGTCAACAAAACAAAGAAGTGGCTATTTGAGGAATCTAAATGTAAAAAAACATATTATATTTGCTGCTTTAATTCATATATCTTGCTTCGTATATTCAGCTATTCAGTCTGTATCTACATGTAGAAAGAAGTAAAAATAAAGAGAAACATTGAATGAGAAGGTGTGTTCAACTGTTGATGGTAGTTTGGTTCAGCTACAAATTAAAACTCTGAACACATGTTAGTATTCTTTATTCAGGTTGAAGCTCCTGTGGTCAATATTCTTACTGAAAATATTCAATAATAATGATACACAGACCTTCTAACTAACCATATTTTATTCTTCATTCACGTTTGAACAGCTGCAGTTTGTCGAGATCAGCTGTGATTATCTGGTCTCAGCTCTAAAGTCAACCCTTCCATCTGATTCATCTGGACCTGAGTCACAATCTTGTACCGGAAGGATACAGGAGTGACACATCTGTGTGGTTTTCTGGGAGCGTCCAGACTGTTAGACTGGAGACGTTGAGAGTCAGACCTTAGTTTTATTTTGTGTGTTCAGATTAATATGATGTGAAAGTTGTGTTGACACTAATCTACAGGACATCTGGTGTATTCTACTGATCCACACTGAGGCATCTTTATGGTTAAAGACACTTTACACTAGATGTGTTTTGGCTTTTGGTTTGATAACTAATGAACTAATTGTAAGATAAATGACAGATGATTCATTAATGAAATTGTATTTATGTTTAGTCCTAATTTAAATGTCTCCATAATATCTATGGAACATATTTTTTTTAGAGTCTTGTCATCATTTTATCAACATTCCATTTTGGAGTTTTCTGAGTCTTTGAGTAGAAAGGGAAATAAATGTTCAGAGGGTTTTTACTTGTGTTTGTTGTGTCAACTTGCGTTTGTGTGGATGGATCCAACTGGTGGAAGCTGTCAGTAGTTTCAGAGCTGAAGTTATAAGTCTTTATTGAGCAGCAGCTTTGTTGTCATTAATATTATTGAGAGCTCTTTTTCTCTTTTCTATTGACATGATTGAAGCTGCTTCTGTTGTTACCTGTTAGAGTTTCTATTTTCTAATTGTACTTTCTGATCCTTCTTAGCTTCTGAGCAGATGATGAAACAGGATGATTTCAGATGGAACTTTTTCTTTTATAACCAACATTTTTATTCTTTATTCAGACCTGAATTCTGCAGTTTGTCAGAGACCAGCTTGATTCCTCTGGTCTCAGCTCCTGAAGTCTACCCTCCCATCTGAAACTCTGGACCTGAGTAACAACAACCTGCAGGGATTCAGGGTGATTCATCTGTGTGGTTTTCTGAAGAGTCAGACTGTAGGACGGAGACTCTGTGCGTCATACATCATGTTTTATTTGTCGTGTTCCGATTAATATGATGTGAAAGTTGTGTTGACATTATCTACAGACATCAGGCTGATGTTCCTAGCTGATCCACTATGGGTGATCTTCATGGTAAGACACTTTACACTAGATTTGATTTGGATTTGGGGATTTGATAAACTATGTAAACTATTGTAAAGATAAAATGACAGATGAATCAAATAAGAAATGTATGTCTTGTCCTAATTTAATTAGTCATCAATTTAACTGTTCTCCCATCATAACCATGAACATATTTTAGAGGTCTTGATCATCTTTTCTTGATTTATCCTTTCAGTTCACCTCACGTTTTTCCTAAATTAAATCCAACAAACAACTAAAATATTTTATGTTTTTATTAATGAAGCTGTCCATTATTGAAATACTTGAGTCTATAAAAAATATCCAGATCATCATGCAAGATATTGATCCACTTTCTCAGGACTGTAAGGTGATGTCTCAGATTTCGGTTTTATCCCAATCCAGAAATCTTCAGTTTACTGGTGATAGAAAATATAAATGTTCCCAGTGAATAACTGGAAACAGTTTAGTTTTCTGTATTGATCAAATGACTCAAACAATCTCTATGATGGTTCAGCCCTAGAAAACTGCAATCTAGAAGCTGCAACACAACAACTGCATCCCTTGGACATGTTTTTTTGTTCGCTAATTTTGTACATGTGTTCATTGATGGTAATTATGTATTTCTTTTGTATACACTCATTATTTTATCTTAACTAGATGATATTTATCATCATTTTAATCTAATCTCATATTATTTTGTCTTTCTTGTGGTAATTCTTTTTTTAAGAGTGTTACTTTTATCGTGCAACAAAAGTACTGTGACCAATTATTTCCCTCATGGATCATTAAAGTGCTGTGTCTATGTCAAACATTGTTTTTAGACCAATATGAACACAGGAGATGATTCAGACACTTGTTAACTTCATCACATTAGACAACTTTAGGACACTTGTCATGTGGTACCTAATAAATATTTTCTCTCTGAGTTCTTGTAGAGGTGGACCTTGTAGACCACATTAGACCCTGATTAGGACCTGGGATATTCCTTGTTGTTCTGAGTGGATGAATGAAAAACCACCATGACAATGAACCTCAATGACTGACACAGAGACACAATTTAAAATGTGATGATGTCACCAAAAATGGTTTCCTTTGCCCGATAATGGGTTTAAACAATTAGTAACCTATTTATTATCATGTATATGAAAATGTTCTAAGTATTAATACTTATATAATCGTTTCTTTTTTTCATACCATTTCATCAGTATTTTATTCATAATTTACTGATTGTCATAATGAAGGACTTATTGTGAAATTCCTCGCAGTTTATTTTGCAGGGCTTGTAGTTTGAATCCATTCAGAGAATGACAGTGAATTTTAGTTTTTACTTAGGTTACCTTGGTAGAGATGTCGTTCTACCCTTTAGATGTTACACTTTTATTTCCATCACAAAAGCCACAAATAAATTAACTGATAAATATCAAGATATAATTTGTCCCTGGGCCTGAATGTTTCATTTTAATTTTCATGATCTGAGCATGAAACAAAAAGTCTGCATATTGAAGTGTCAACTGGTTTCCTATATTTTATTTTGGTTAAATATTCTTAATGACATATCAAATGAATGAATGATACACATACCTTCTGACTTTACATCTTTTATTCTTTATTCAGATTGATTCGCTGCAGTTTGTCAAAGATCAGCTGTTATTATCTGGTCTCAGCTCTGAAGTCCAACCCCTCCCATCTGAAACATCTGGACCTGAGTCACAACTTGTACCTGAAGGATTCAGGAGTGAAACAACTGTGGGGTTTTCTGGAGAGTCCAAATGTAGACTGGAGACTCTGAGGTCAGACATCATGTTTTATTTGTGTACTGATGACTTGTAGTGCTAGGGTGTGTTAGAGATGGACTGGGAGGGTAAACCACTACTCGTTAAAATGGTGGACAATGATCACAGAGTGGAAGAGGTCCAGTGGAGCTCATCCCCTCCAGGGCCTGGAGGGTGGAAGTAGTGTGGACCACTACGATGCGGTGTACAGAAGGGGCTGAGTAGACTTAATTTTCAGGAAGCTCAGTCTTTCATCGTTGCTGCAGTGAATTACTAGAGTTTTCTACCAGTCTGTTGTAGCGTGGCCCTGTTCTTTCCCTGTGGTTTGTTAGGACAGTAGTTAGCAGCAAAACAGACGCACCAGCAAATTGATCTGAAAGATTTGGGACATTGTGATCGGTAGGAGTTGGAGTCATTTGTTCTCGTGAGGGACAGGAGGGGACACTGGATAAACTGCTCTCAATTATGGACAATCCATCCCAGTACCAACAGTAGTGGGTTCAGTGGAGTTCATTCGCCAGCAGAAATGATTAGCTCCACTGCCACAGTGGAACACTGTACACACTTATTTTATTCATCTGTCTTTGTTCCATCTAGTTGTGTTGAAAACTAGAATCTACAGACATCAGGCTGTATTCTAATTGATTAACATTTGTCATCTCCGTCAAAAAATTGATAAATGTCACATGAATCAGTGAATGAAATGCCTCGTCATGTTTGGTCATAAAATGTCAGACGTTTGTTTTTTGGTCAAACCTGAGTTTGTTGTTAGCGACCTGGAGTTCCACTGGTCGTCTGAAAATGATTGAATAATTACATACATAACAAGCAATAATGTCTGAACTTTTTCTTTCAACTTTTCTTTTTTTCTTGATTCAGTTTTGAGTTGCTGCAGTTTGTCAAGATAGCTGTGATTCTTGGTCTCAGCTATTCTGAAGTCCAACCTCCTTCTGTAACATATGGGGGACTGAGTTACAACAACCTGCAGGATTCCGGAGTGGAAGCAGCTTCATGTTGGAGAAGAGTCCAAGACTGTATATGGAGACTCTGAGGTAGAGAGGAGGGTTGGAGTCAGTTCATTCTTCATTTCAGTTGTTTTGTACTTGACACATGAATCTAAAGTGTTTCCCTGCGAAACTGCTGTGTTTTTTCAGAGATGCTGTCAGAGGAGATGGAGTACAGATCTGGACAGAAAGACAGAGACAACAGTCAGACAATCAGATCATGCTGTGAAGCTTGTTGTGTTGATGTTTTCAGGAAAAACTAATGTGGATTCCAGCTGACAGCCTTACTAGCTGAATAGAAGTCAGTGGTCCTCATTCGTCAGATCTGATCTCAGACTCTTGTTCTCTCTCCTCAAAACTAAACAAATTCTGATCAGTTTCATCTTGTCACAGCTCTGAGATCAGTCTGACTGAGCCTGTTAAATCGCAGAACGATCATTACATTTAGTTACATGTTGGTATTTCTACAGAGAGACCATTGCTGAGGTCCAGTCATCAATCTCTATCATCTTGTCTTTAGTTTCATCAGATATTTCAAATGTTTTTCTTAGTCAGCTGATGCTTCAGAAACACATGAGATGTTCATCAACACACTCAGACTATTTATTTATTGAAATGGTACAGCTGGAAATCCATCACTAAAGTGCAGGTAATGAAGCGTTGGATGTGATTCAGCAGTGTATTTCCTCTGTGGACTGAGAGAATTGTGGCAGAGGGATAACAGACTTGATGCTAAAGTCTGTGCAGGTCTGTGAGCTTTCCAGATCCAACAGGGTTTACCATGAAGCTGAAATGGAATCTGGTGAGCTCTCGTGCTGTATCTGAACAGGATTGAAGTCCTGCTGCTCTTTATATGGATGTGCTGCATCACTGATGACACCGGAGAAAGAGTTCTCTGGAACACTAAATCATCTCCTCCTTCTTTCTTCTTCACTCTCTCCAGATGTTGGCCATTGTTCTAAACAGGAAGGTATGTGAGCTGAGAGAAGATGAGCTGAGTCCTAATGATCCAGAGGCTGAATCAGCAGCAGCTTGTGTGTAGAGAGACTCTGACTGGACCATGTTACTGGGAGGTGGAGTCAAGAGATTAAAGAGCTTCACTTTTTCACGTACACTTTTTAAATGTCTTTCAAAATGTAGACATTCTCATAAATCACACAGATCTTAAACTTGTTAATTCAGTTACGTGAACAGTGAAGGATTCGTTTCAATCACAAATAATGTACGATGGCAACTTTGTCTTGGTTATACGTTGCTGTATATTTTGTGGATTTTGTACGTTCTTTTCAATTTCATTACTGTATTTTTATTGTTGATAGATTGCTTGCCTATATATTTTCTAGAAATTCTGCTGTGCCTTTATTTACATTTGCGATGTGCATGCAGCCATCTGTTTCAGTGACTCATTTATTTTGCACTAAATGATTCTATGATGTTGCTCGATGATGCTTTATTTTATTTATGATTTGAAAACATGAGAAAAACTACAAAAAAATGTTAACATAACATGTCCGAAAGGAAGTAAGGAATGAAGCTTATTTCAACTACCCTCTCTTTCTCAGTAATTATAATAAGTTTCTAGTTTTCATTTTTTTACAGTGTACGTTAGGCGCTAGCTGTAGTTCAATGATGTGGCCACTGCGAGGGCAGTGATCGTGATAGTTTCTCTGGTGTTATATGCAATATCATGTTGTCTCAGTATTTCACCGCCGATGGAGCAAAACTGTCACTGGTCATTTTTCTTCGTAGAAGAAGAAACCGGAAGTAGTGAAAGGTGTTGATCAGTCAATGGTGTGATGATTTAACCTGATTAATGATTGTGGTTAGCAACTGGCTTTGGTCTCACTGTATAGGGAACAATAAGTATAAACCCGACATGAAGACACTGAGAGTTATATCCAGGGTACTAGTAAATTATTTGTAAAGTTGATTCCTGTTGTGTTTAGCTTGTTAGCTTTGAAGCTAATAGAGGGAGCTTGTGTTGTTTTGCTAAAGTTTTAGAAGAAATATTATGTAGCTTTACACCGTGCTTTCATTCCAAATAATGGGTGGTGTAGCATATAATTTATTATTACACGGATTCAGGTAAACACGACATTACAAATCTTTATCTACTATTTATACGAGTGTATCAGTGTAACATGGAGATGAAATGTGAAACATGTCAAATAAAACCAAAGCAGGAGCCTCCAGTTCTTCTCCATGGTAAAGTCATCTTTTTGTTTCCTTGTTTGTGTTTGTTATGACATCAGGTCTGCGCCTAAAGACACTCAGTTTATCCATAGTAATCACAGGTGGACACGCCAACGTTTTATATTCAAGCCTGGAACAAACAGAGATGTGCCATTTTTATTTAAATGTAAATGATGTGAAATGAAGAACCAGCGACGTTGATGTGTGTTTGTACTGCAGGTGGAGAACATGCTGTTTGGATCACCACACCAGTGCAACTGCAGGACGACACCACGACATGCACCTGGAGGTGGGATCTGAGGGGAAAGATTCAGGTGGAGGAAATCTCCTGAGAAAATTAATGTCAACCAGAAATTCATGGAAGAACAACAAACAACATTTAAAGTAAATCGTAGAGTGAAGAAGACATTAGAAAACCAGGTCCCTGTCCTCTACAGTGTAAAAATAGCTCCTCCTCATGTTAGTACATGTTTTCATATTATTTCCAACTGTATGTACTCTAAGTAGCTTAGTTTTCATCATCTTTCTGTATATTTTAGCTTTGTAGGAATTAAGATCTGCAGCGAAAACGAATGAACTCATTTCATTTTGGAATAGTTTTTAATCATATTTTCATAAATCTGAAATGTTTTCCTTGTCGAGTGCTTGAAACATTTGATGCTGTAACTAATCAGACGTTGTGTGTAAACTCTTGTTGTTTTACTCCAAAGAATCTGTCACACTTGAAAAGTTTACATATTTAATAAAAGTCAGAAAAAGCTGCTGGATGTGTTTCTGTATTTATGTGGCTTTAAAGTTAATAATGTTGAGATTCAGGAATTGTCAAGTGAAGAAAAGATTTAATTCGTAGATGAAATTCTGAAAATGTTTCTTCTGCTCAGTCTTGTGATTTATCAAAGTTAAACTAAAGAATCACCAGATGAGCTCAAAGAGCTGTGGCTGTTAGAAGGTTCAGACATTTGGAGGTGGAGGGTTAGTGGCTGTAAAAACACGGAGAGACTGTGTCTTCAGTCTTCAGCTGCTTCCTGGTCCAAACCCTCAAGCTTCTCAAAGTCCAGAGGTTGAGTCTGAGGGTTGGAGTCTTCAGGTAGAGGGTCCACTGACCCTGAACGGCTCAGTGAGCGGTGAGTTGAATCAAGGGGAGTGGGAAACGGCTCCTCACAAGGGCGGAGTCTGTGGGAGGCGTGCCAACTTTATATTTTTTACAAAATCTGAAAAATTTCCCATAAATTAGATGACAAATATACCAAAAAATGATGGACATGTCGAGAAAGTGGCTCAGGAGCAAGATGAAGGGTTGGAGGTACATGAGGTTGTGAGTTCAGTCCCACAGAGACTTGTTTTATTTTACAAATGCACAAGCATACTAGCTTATTTATAAAAACCTGGTCTCGAACCCTGCGACCTCCAGATTCTGACATGCGGCTGTTTTTAATGCACCAAGCTACTTCTCAACATAAACATAAAAATTTTTAACTTCTATTCTGGTTTTATTGCTGGAAAGTGGCCAAAGCTGAAAAAAAAGGCGAATACCCAGCTCCAGGTAGGAGCCTGCGGGCTCTGGGTTTTTAGTTGTAAGAGGTAAAGTAAAGGGTTTGATATCAGTGATGGTCGGGGTTCAATCCCATCCTTCACATTTTCCTGAGATTTTCACGTACGAAACCGTCACTCGCTGACTCAAATGACTGAGACGAGTCAGATGAACGACTCTTTTCCTGAAACCACTCAGGTGGTGTGGGCCGTCCTTCCCTCTGGGTGAGGAGGATTCCTTCAAGTCATGTCTGACCTGGTGCCTGAACCACACACTCCAAAACTTCACCACCACACCTGAAGACACGGTGGGGACGACACACAAAACGTCCTTTTAAAGCCTCACACTGATGTTTCACCACCAAAACCACAGTTTAACAAAGGGAAAATATTAGGAACAAAAATCACTCTTTTGTTTGATAAAAAGTTTTTATTTTTACATGAAAAACAAGAATCACATTTTAATACAGTTTCTGTGAGGAGTCACTGTGGAAGAACAATTTTTTCATTTAATTAAAACAATATTGCAAATTATAATTCCATATTCATATTTTATCATATTTTCTGACTTCAGATGAACACTGTACAACCTGAGATCTGCAATGGACAATAAAGAATATTCTTCTGCAAAATAACTGAGAGTCTTAGTTTCTCTGCTGTTTCTGAGGTGACTGCTGTGACCTGAAGTCAGAAGGTTTCTTGGAAGTCATGATGAGACCAGCTCGGTGGAAAGGTTCAGGATGAGAAGGAGACCAAGTCAGACCACGACTCATCTTCAGTTTTCCTGGAAAATCATCTGGAAAAATAAAAAGAAGGACGTACAGTCCTGCGATTCACACCTGAAAATAATGAACTCTGATACTCAGTCTAAATGACGTGAACAACACAAACAAACTGAGGGATGGCGGTCCCATGTGGAGTCAACCAAGACTTCAAATCATTTGTTCCTGTTGAAAAAGTTAACGTACTGTTGGAAAGTCAAGTTTTGTTGACGACATCCTTATATGTTTTAAGTTTTCTTCATATTTTTGCGAGCAATTTTAAACAAAAGCTCCATCTGATCTTAAAAATCACACATGTTTTCTATCATTTGAGATTATCAGTAACAGATGATACTGACAGGTTTGTTTCTAAGTGAACACTTAACAGTTGGTGATCAGATACTTTAAGTGTGATACAAATACAGAAAAAAAACGTTCTTTAACTCAAATTATTTTGTCAGTTAATTATTTTTCTAAAATGCAGCTGGATTTGACCAAAGAGTCTCAAATGTCCGATTTGTCATGAAACGCCGCGGATGATCAGGAAGTGAACAGCTGTGTTTTCTTTAATGTTTCTCCTGTGAGTTGATCAACTGTGACTTAGTGGTGAAAAATACACTGAGACTGAGAGGAAGCAGCAGGACAGTCTGCTGAGTCTGTTTTGCTCTTTAACCAGTGATGATTGATGGAGTAAGAGGCAAGGAGGAGGCTCACTGCTCTGAAAACACACTCACTCTGCGAGGTGACGCAGCCTGTTGATCCAACACAACACTGACACCAGTCCTAAGGAGAGGAACAGAGAAATGGTTTTACAATTCAGGCAGACAGCAGGGGAGGAGGGGAGGATGAGTGATGAAGATCTAATGTAAATCAGAGTTCCTCCTGATCTTGAACGATTTAATGAACCCAGAGCACAGGACAGTGTTCTTTAAACTATCACATTACTGCCCTCCAGTGGTCTCTGGCAGAAAATACAACTGTCACATCCACTAACACTGATCCTCAATGAGACTTTATGACCTCAATTTCGTGAGAAGAGAAAACCAGTAGAGATGGATGAGGTGGTGTGTGGTGGTGATCTAGAAATCTTAAGGACATACTTCCTTTAGTTAAGCTTTGTGAATTAGCTCAGTGAGGTGAGACGTCGAGTTAACTCCTCCTTGTCTTAGGTCCTAGGTTCACTCTAGGCTATGATTCTTTCTGTTGTTGCGTTGAGGGAAGTGGAAAATTGAACACAACATCAAAATGCTGCACATCCAGGTTGAAGAGTTTCTCAATGAGAATCAGTGTGGTATCTGTCGCTCTGTCTGAAACCAGTGGGATCAAATCCAGAGCTTGCTTTTACATTTTATTTCTCTAAGTGACAGAGGAAAACTAAAATGCTTTAAAGTTTAAAGCATCTCAACGTACTCTGGGGTCGTGGCTCATGTTTGTTAAAGTCTTTCTCACGAGGTTTGAAGGGTTTGGTTCATGCCCCTGGATGGTTTTTTTTTTTTCAGTCCATTTTAAATATTAATACCAGATGAGAGGACTGAAAAGATGTAAAAGTAGAGTGTTGTTGTCTATGGTTCTGGGCTCAAGTGGTTCGGTCTTCCTCTCAAGATTGGGAGGTTGTTGGTTTGATACTTGCGACAGTTTACTTTTTTTTTTTTTCTTATTGGATTGTCCAACATCCAGAGAAAAGACTAAAAACCCTTATATAATCTGAAATATCAGTTCTCTTGGTGGCTAAGGTGTGTAGGTCAGTTCATTAATGTTTCTTGAGACATGTGGTTCAATCCCCCATGAGTACTTTTAGATTTAATCAACACAGAACAACAGAAAAAGCTCAGGGGGAAAGAGCTAGAACATGTGTGGTCAGATAGCTAGGCTGGTAGGAGGACTTCTTTGGAGGTTCTGAAGATGGTGTTAGTGGGTTCAAATTCTTATCGCTAGTTATGAATTTTTGAGTCCAACACGCAAGTGAGACTGAAAAGCTCCAAGAAAGACCAGGAACATGTGGGCAAATAGCTCTGACTGTTAGAAGAGTCTATGATGAGTGTGAAGTCATGGGTTCAAATCTTATGACAGTCGTGACTTTGAGATCACCACCCAAGAGAAACAGATGGAAAATTTCAATGAAAGATAGAAACTGACAGTTAAATAGCTCCGAGAGTTTGAATGAGTGGTTTGATACTTTTTTAAGTCATGGGTTCAAATCTTATGACAGTCGAGACTTTATAGTCCAGGTTCCAATGTGACGGATGACAAAAGCGCTCAGAGAAGAAGGTCAAGTGTGAAAGGGTTCTCAGGTGGCGTTGTTATGTGGTGGCTCAACCGCGGCTGGGAAGTCGCAGGAGATTGATTCGAATCCCGCCCGTTGTCGGCGGGTCTGGTTCATCGGATTTTAGTGTTGGGTCCTGTGGTTAGCAGGCGCGGGGGGGGCCGTGTCCTCCCCGTGGTTCTGAGAGGTTAGCAGGACGGGGGTTATGTCTCCCTTAAATAGAGCAGCTGGAGTTTTACAGTGAGGGGGGAGGTTGTCAGCAGAGGAGGAGGTGGAGCTAGCTGGGTTAATTTGGGAGGAGTCAAATGAGAGGTGGGAGGGAGTCAGGGGCAGTTGGGGAGGGTGTTAGTGGTAGGAGCCAGGGCCAGTTGGGGGGGGGGGGGGTATTTGAGGGGGAGGAGTCAGTCGAGAGGTAGTGGTGCAAATGGGTTAATGGTGGAGTCAATGTGTGGTGGAGGATCAGGTTACAGTTGTGGGAGGGGTTAGGCTTGTGGGTGGAGTCAGCATAGGAGGAGGGAGGTGATACATGGGAGGAGTCTGCAGAGGGGGGGGGAGGGCCTTTCATTCTTTCTCATGGCCGCCGCACATGGAAATGCTGTGGGGGTCCAGTACAAACATATTGTCCACTCCAAACAGAGGGCACAGATATAAATAAACTATAAAAAAAATATACGTTATCTGTAGCGCGAAGATCTCCTCTTCACGGTGCAAGTCTGGAACATCATGGCACGTCCCCCTCCTGGAGGGAGATTAGAAACAAATATGTTTTGTCACAATTATCCTAACAGTTCAAACAATATGACATAAAATAAATGTCTACTTAGCAGCAGGGATGTTAAATGTAAGTTACATAAAGCTCTTAAATGATAATTTGATATACGTAACCTTCAGGGTGTTCTTGAGAAGTTCCTGTTCTTCAGGTGAACGTCTTAGAAACCATCATTGCCGTGTCTCCTCTCTGATGTTCTGGGCGTGAAGCTTCAGTGATAGAAGTAGGAGGTTAGAACTAAAACCAACAACATTTACTAATGTATAATTATGTTATTACTATGTTATTACTACTGTTACTCTACTATTATACATTCATAGTATTTACTATTTTATTATACCTGTTACTCTACTATCATAAATTAGTTAATAGTAGTATATATTTAAAAAACTCTATGAGCGAGGGGAGTTGTACTGTGGAGGAAGCCATCTTCGGATATTGTGATTTGTTGTAATGAGTCATGTTAAATTCAGTTTTATAGTAATATGTAACATACTCTACCTATTAGGCTGTTGTTGTTGTCTGTTCCTGTTTTTTGGGTGAAAACCATCTTGGGCCGTGTCTCCTCCCTGATGTTCTGGTGTGATAGATGTAGGAGGTTAGAACGAACCAACAACGTTTACTCATGTCACTAGATTATGACCTCTGTTACTGCCATGAATAAGTTAATGTACAGTTATTGTGAGAAAAAATTGTCCTAATACGTGATCACCCCTGTTGTCAGTGAGTGTGGAAGCGTGGTTTGTGTCCCCTCCCAATGTTCTGTTGTGGAACTTCCTATGGTCGCAGTGGAGATCAGATGCAGCACTTCTGCCACAGGTGTCGTTCAGGGCATCAATGACGTCGTCCCACAGCTGCTCTCTCAAGGTCGATCTGTCTCCACTTAAAATTCAGCCGACTCAACAATCTCCACATCTGGCTGCAGAGGAAATAAAAGGAAATAAAAATGTCTCTATTAAATATCAGGTCACTTACAAATGAATCATTTTTAATGAATGAACTCATTAGTACCCACAGTGGAGACTTCACTCTACTAACTGAAACCTGGCTGGGTAAAAATGGAAGCGACTATAACAAAGCAATCAAACAAGCTAGACGATCGTCCTTTTGTAAAATTATCAATGAAAACATTAATAATAGTAAAGTGCTTTTCTCCACTGTTGACAGACTTGTTAACCCACCATCCACCATTCCCTTCGAAATGTTGTCCTCAGAAAAATGTGATCAATGTGCTTCTTTCTTTAACAACAAAATCATCACTATCAGACAAATCATTAGTTCCCTCAGATCAGACTCGGAAAAATGAATCTTAAATCTTTGCACTGGTTCCCGTTAGAAGAAGAATCAATTTCAAAATACTGCTCCTGGTTTATAAAGCACCTCAGTACATCACAGATATGCTCATCACTTACACCCCAGCAAGAACACGTCGGTCAACAGGCAGTGGCCATTTACTCGTCCCTCGCACCAGATCCAAAGAAGGGGAGGCAGCTTTTAGTGGATATGCTCCACAAAAATGGAACTTTCCTGACACAGTTAGACATCCACATCAGTAGCCATCTTTAAAAACAGATCAAAAACCGAATTGATTTTGATGTAACTGTTTGTATTGTAACTATGTTTACTCTTGTAAAGCACATGGAGTCTGTCTTGTGCATAAAATGCGCTTCATAAATAAAACTGAATTGAATTGATATAAAGTTGATATAAAACCTAAAAGTGAGGCTGCAACAAAAACAGACGTTGAAGAAAGTTGTGACCTTTGACTCCATAGAGATGTGGCAGGTGTAGGTTAGGTCATTTTAAAACTGTTTGAAATAGTAATGAATAGAAATGTTGGTTTATTTATGGGGGTCGAGATGCTGATGCTGCATTCAGGAAAACTTGGGAAAATGAGCTCTGAGTTGTCAAATTCAGAAATGACTGCTTCTAAAATAAAAAGAAAAACAGCGTCTGCACATATTTAAATGTTCAACAAATGGCGACAATAAACCAAACTTATTTTTGTCGAGTTAACCTGAAACATGAACGTGATGAAATTTCGGAGTTGGAGTATACAATTTCCGAGTTTTCCCGAAGGCATCATCTAGTTTTTCCATCGAAGTCACTGATGTCAGAAAGATGGAGAGAAAATTTATGAAGCTACGAGAATGTGTCCTAACTACAAACAAAGAACTTAATAATAATAATAATAATAATAATAATAATAATAATAATAATAATCATGAATGTGAGGATTTAAATGGTTAAACTACTAATGAAATAAATGAAATAGTTGAGGCTGTATGGGGTGGGGATTATTACCATCTGTTCCTCTACTATTAGAAAAGAAAGAAAGAAGAAGTCTATTACTTTCAGATCCACAGGTATCAGTAAACCAGGAAACATTTTATTAAAGTGAAGCTGAAACTAAATCAAACCTTGAAGGAAGTTTTTCCATCATCACTTTGACCTTTGACCTGTTTTCACTTGCAGTTTCATTCATGTTTATTTATTTAACACCGTACGTTCAACTTTTCTCAACAAGATTAAATTTATCCAGAAGAAATGTTTAGAATGATTAGTTTTTCCAAGAATAATGATTCTTCTCCTCCTCTATTTAGAAAATTTAACTCCAAACCTGTTTATTAATAAGTTTGTTCTTCTTTCTTGTAATTTGTCGTTCACTTTTCATACTTTTTTTCAGTTTTCCTCAGACATTCATTCACATCATTGTAAAGAGTTTTATTTAGCATAAATCTTAATTAATAACCTTTAAACACAGAGGACCTTTCTTATGGAACAGTTTATCTAAAAGTTGTTTCTTTGTTTAAAAAACTATTGAAATGTGACTCTCCAGTCAAGATTTGTAGCTTTTTAAATCATCTATATATTTTATTTAATGTTGTTTTGTAGTTTTATAGATAGAAATTAGTTTTTTATTTAAGGTAGTTGACAGAACTTTCTTATTGTAAGGGAATTGGCTCTCAGTGGG
>NC_061792.1:12379184-12515899 GCF_022458985.1 Mugil cephalus | reverse complement strand
GGTTAGTTTTTAAAATAATAACAATAAAGCATGAAGTGGTTGGCAGCACAATATCGAGTCTCCTCAAGACTAGACCATAAAATGTGAGAATTCAGTTCCCAAAGTAATCTACCAGCTATGATGATTAATGTTAACTCTACGTTAAATTGCAAAATATGTTCATAGACACGAGGAAACATTTAATTTCATGCATTAAAAAAACAATTGAAGGCTTTAAACCTTGAAAATGGCAGCTTAGCTTTACAATACACACCAAAGGTTTTCTCTAAAGTCCATCAGAGTCCGAGGTTGGGTGGAAAGTTGAAGCAGATGGGTTCTCGACTAATCCCAGAGGCTCATTTTGAGTGACATGAGGCAATGTGGCCTAAAGTAGATGTGAGCATCGCAAATAGCCAAAGCTTCTCTGTGTTATTTAATTTACAGCAGGCATTTATGGTGAGGATAAGTGCACTACAAATAGACCTGTGTCTGTCCTGCAAACTCATCAAATTTAGTAGACAAATACTGTGACTTTATAGGATCATATTTCATGATTACAGGCAGTAAGAAGGCACCCTCTATAATGCCAGCGCTGGGGAATATGGGGCATCGTGTTCACACGGACATTTGCTGTGAAGAATCTTGCTGGTGATCTTCAGATTCTGGAGAATGGGGAGAACAATGGTGCACGTACTTGTCTAACGGCAGCTACATAACCGCTTCCAAATGGCATGGATTCTGCTTTACTTCTTGAGCTGGCTTATGCATTCTTTGGCAAAGTTGTACAATCACATAACAACAACGATGCCTGTGTGAACACAAGTGGTAAAACGTGACTGGAATCACTCGGTTAAATGGATCATCGTGGGACATTTAACTGATGAAAAGACGTTTGTGGTGATGTGAGCCACGCTCTAACTTCTCTTGGTGAGAGGTCTGCCTTCCCGGACATGCTTGGCACTCCTCTTTTCCGTCTTCCCCTTCTCTCGCACTTTTCTCAGGCGCCGTGGGGGAGGCGTACCTCTCGACTCGCTGTCCTCCTGAGCGCTGGATGTATCCATGCCATCCCGCTCTTCGGGAATATTGGGAATAGCCCCACTGCTCCCGTCTAAAATGTTCCTCAGCGAAGGGTCCTCCGGCGTGCAGGTAGCGGTGGTGCCGCTCTCACTACTGCTCAGGTCCTGCTCTTCGCCATAGCGCCCGCCTCGGCTGTGGTGGGGCAGGGAAGAGGCCCTGATCGAAGGTCTGTCGCGCTCTGTCTCGCGGATGTTCTGCAGAGGTTCGTTCATGTCTACCCCCGAGTCCAGGCTGGTGTCGTTGCTGCTCGGCGGGCGGTGGCGGCTCTGCAGCTCAATGATGGAGTGTCGAACCTGGGCGGCCGGCTTCCCGTCCAGGGACACAAACCAGGCCCTGGGATGAGATGACGAGGACTTCCCGCGGGTCAGCTCTAGCAGGGTGCGCTCTGAAATCCCCTGCAACTCGCTGGGCACACCATGCCCACTCCTGAAGGCCTCCATACCAGCCGCCTCATTCAGAGTCCCAGGCACGGAGACGGAGGATTCAAGCAGATTGCTGTAGCGTCCCCACACACCGGCATTAGGGCCTTGTCCTGGAGGAGGGGTCTCCAGAGGCTGGGGATCATCGTGGCTGCTCTGCTGCGGGCTGCTTCCTCCTTGGGCTTTAGGTAGCGTCTGTGTATAGCTGTCTTTACTTGCAGGCTCGGAGTGAGCATCATACTCCACTCCATTGCGAGGGAAAGTGGCAGACTTGCAGCCTGGAAGCTCCTGAGCACCGAAGAGCTCTGGAGCCTGAATAATAGCCACCGGCTGGTTGTAGATATGAACCAGCTTATCTTGGAAGAAGCTGTCAGAGTTGATGTTGACCCGATTCTGCTCCGACTTCTCCCTCAGCCGAGCCACTTCTTCACTGTTGATGTAGTGAGACGACGGCTGGGGACCCTTCTTCCGATCTGGAGCGAGGTTCTCGTAAAGAGGAGCTCCCGGTCGACCCCCCGGATCCTCCACGTAGATGTTGTAGTTGGCCTTGTGCCTCGGCGTGGATGACGGCTCGCACTGGACGCTGCAGGAGGCCAGGCTGTTGTCACCGGATCGGAACAACAAGCCCTCTTCCAAGTGGGTTGAGGTGGTTTGGTCCTTCTTCACCACTGTGAGTTTGGAAAAGCGTGCCCTCCTCCTCCTGGGCTCGCGATAGGAACCTCTGCAAAGGGGGACACAAACAAAAAGAATCAGTACATAGCCAAGACTTTTAGCCAACAATACTAATAAGCCAAGAGATTTCTCACCTGCAGTGGCAAAGGAGCAAGGAAAGAAGTCCAACCACTGTAGCCAGAGTCACTCCCAGGATTCCCATCAACAGGTAGGTATGGTAAGATAGGAAATCCAAAGAGCTGCCATGTCCTAAATAATCTAAGAAGTTACACGTGTAAGTAGACGGGTTCCAGCATTTTCATGTGGTAATAAAAGCAGATGAGGCATGTACCTGTGGATGAGGGCAGGGGGGCAGCTATCCAGTAGCCCAGATGTGAAGCAGTGTACGTCCAAACCAGCTCACGGCCGACGGTTTTAACTATTCCCAGACCCTGGTTCTCCCAGGCACCTTCAGACGGCATAAACATTAGCTTCACTTGTTATCTAGTTATTTTACCTACTAATAGTCATCCAGTCAGTTTATTTCTACCTGTTCTCGTGTTGAAGGCCCAGGCTGGTACGGTGTCAGAGGCCCTCAGGTGTGTGGTGTCTCCCAGCGGCAGGCTGATTTGGATGGGCCCACGAACCTGGAGCTGCTCACCATCGGAGTATAACAGGACACTGACGCCCGCCACCGCCTTCAGCTCGATGCTTCTGAGCACTGCACGGGAGTCGAGCATTTAAATGGTAAAGCACATTTTTCCAGTCCATTCATTTTATCTTTAAGTGAAACTAACCTGATTTGTTGCTGATGATGCCTGGGGTGCAGTTGGCACAGTTCTTTCCTAGGTGGCGGTGCAGTACGGTCAGGTACGCCGTCACTGAGGAGATGTTGCTTTTATCGGAGATCGTGAGGAGGTTCTTGGGGAACTTCACCTTGGGTTGGGACAAGCTGTCTGTGAGAAGAAGACGGTAGGTGATCAGTGTGAATTTGGACACGTTTTGGTCCAATCAACGGGCTTAAATTTAAAGTCTTACCAGGTAACTTCCCGGTGATGAGTACAGAGTCATCAAAGAGCCAGATGTTCCCCTGACTGTGAGGGAGCAGCAGCAACGTCACAGCAGAGAAAACTGCAATCAGAAAAACAACAGGTCAGGAATCAAACATTTTTTTGGATCATTGCACCAGGGGACACATGATTTTCAGTGTGGCATGGTGCAACTGCGTGAGGGGTTGTGAAGATGGGAAGACTTGTGCCAAAAAAAGGTGCTGCGTCATGTTTTTTTTTCACCAGTCACCAGGCATCCCAGATTTCTGGGGACAGTCTCCGTTTCGGAGGACCTGTCCCCTGAGATGTCTCCAATTTTTATGAGTAAAAAAAAAAATACAATTACAATACTACAATTATTACGGTAGTCGGTCACACTGCTACTGACATTACAGACATATCAGTTTAAATAAAGATGTCAAAATGAATTTAATAATTGCCTTTGTTTTGTCACTGAGCTGTAAATGTCCCCAGATTTCCACATCAGCAGGCAAACATTTAGCAGTTTACGCTCGGAAACTGTTTGCATAATCATGTCAACCCTGATTATCATCTTCTGGTCTGACTTGTAGGCCTACACAGCCACCAGCAGAGGGCATCACTTAGTCAGGGGCTCTTGTTTGTCTTCTGGCTCAGCAACACAAAAGGGAGGCGCCTCTGATGATGCAGAGCAGAGCAGGTCTCGACACAGTTTCCATTTTTTATTTTT
Organism: Mugil cephalus; assembly: GCF_022458985.1. NCBI lineage: Eukaryota > Metazoa > Chordata > Actinopteri > Mugiliformes > Mugilidae > Mugil > Mugil cephalus. Next base: position 12,512,015 of record NC_061792.1, on the reverse strand, counting down.
TTTTAGTCCTGCACAACACCTGCTCCTTCCTTTGAATCACATCATCATAAAGGAGGAGGTGGGACAATGGAGTCATGAGATCAGTGTGACCGGAGAGCCCCCCTATCCCTCCCTCCCTCCCTCCCTCATTCTCAATTCAATTGAGCGCAGGACAAAGACGCTCCGCTGAGGCAGCGATATGCGAGTGTGAGTCACCTCGGCTCCATGTGCCGCTGCAGGAACAATCAATAAAGTCAAATCGCTCTCAGCCTCGGCCGAACACGGGGCAACATAAACCGCTTGATCATGAACAAACCTCTGAGACAAGTTGTGTGTCGTCGCAGACAGTTCATTAATCCTTAATGATCGTGAATAATGCAGCAAGTGGAGACGAGTCTCTCTTATTTCTGGTGTTGTCAAATCCTCACATAAGTTATTATAGCCTTGGTTGTGTCTGATGCATTTTAAAATCACCCCTCCAGGGTCAGATGCAGAGTTAACACACAATAATAATGTACTTCTCACTTGGTCTCTTGGTGGTGCTCCAGGGTAGTGGGCTGGGGACGTAGCCCTCCATGCTTCCCAGCAGGGTCAGACTGAGGCCTGGACTGTACGCCACCCACAACAGAACCTCCCCTCTCTGTCCTGTTTGGGCAGAACTCCTCACCGTGTGGTTCACGTAAATGTCCACCGAGGCCCCCGACAGAGGCTGCCGGGTCACCATGTCCCTCACCAGGACCTTCAGGGCAAACTGGGGCTCTGGGCAGAACACGACACAAGAGTCACTTGCATGAAAAACACAAAGATCTGGATCCCAGCTTTCGGGCACACGTGTCTCCACGCGAGCTCTGGCTGCACACAGCTCCTAACCTTTCTCTCAGCATGAAAAAGTGATGAGGCAGCTGAGATGCTGGGAGAATGAAAAATAGATCAAAACCAAGCCACTCTTCTTACAGCGCCACAACTTAAATATGCAGCAGCTAGAGGACAACTCTTCTTCAGATTAAATTAAGAATATAAATCAAATCTCTTTTTATTGTTGTATGTTTACGACCACAGATGCTGCTTTCCAGTGTGTAAACACAGGCAGGTTGCTCCTCCATTATTACATCATTTTATTACTCTGGCTAAAAAGATAAAAAACAGAATCTTTTACACCTCCACATTATACACCGTAATCCTCTTGGACTGCCTGTGAATTACATCCAATATTTTATCAATATAAATTCCCTTCCTTTAATGAGGTTATAGCTTATGATCCAGAAACTTGGACAGTATATATAGTAAAAAAAAATATATGATATGATGATATAATTACTAATTTCTTTATAATTTCGCCACTTATTAGCTTCAGTTTAACTAATCAGATTGTGCCGTGTCACAGTGTTTCCTCTGCGGCTCATTTCCATTTCCCTCTTAACAATGAGCCCAGTATTTGTGCATGTTTACCTGCTACCAGAGCCGAGGGGCTCAGAGACTGCCCCGGAGACCCGGTCGTATCGGTACCAGACGGCTCTCCGACCGCGGCTGTGAGGCCATTGTCCCCGGGCGAGGAGGAGAAGGAGGAGGAGGAGGAGGAATAGGAATAGGAGGAGGAGGAGGAGAGCAGGCCGCCGCCCTCCGCCGCCCCATCCAGGCAGGAAATCAACAGCGACGAGGACAGAAAGAGGAGCAGCGGCGGCGGGTAGCGTTGAGCAGCGGGCATGGCGAGAGGGGGAGCAGGCTCAAAGACATAACGGACCGAGAGAAACGAGCTCGGGAGGAGAAGAACGAGGTGTTGGTCCTGATCACGAAGGCCTCGCGCCTCTCTGTTTCTCCTGGTCTTGGTGCGCATAGAGGGGGGAGAAGCCCCGTGGAGAAAGGATGCGCTGGTGCTGAGGCTGGGCGTGTGACCGAAGATCGTTTATGCATCGAGATGTGTCACTGTGTTAAAAGAAGAAAAAAGCTCAAAATGTCGGCATAGATAACTAAAGAGAATACAGTGTAAAATATAGATAATAAAATCTGATAGAAACTCTGCAAATAAGTCATTTATGAAACAGAAATAACTAATTTGCAATGGAAATGAAATGGAAACTGCTGACTGCAATAAAAGAGTCAGAGTGAGAAGTCTGTGTGAAACATCTTTGTTTGGACTGGTGGCGCTGTTACATCATTGGGGTCGATGAACGGAAAATAAAAACATTTAAGTCATGATTATTGATCAATGATTAATATTAGAGTAGTCTTTTAGAGAGGAGTTATTAAAAATCATGTTTTAATAACAGATTTAAGATAAATCCCTTAATCACGGGAAACAAATATATATGAAATAAAATATAAACATGATTAAATATAATATAAAAAAGCTTAAAATAATACAAGTAAGACATGTGTACAAAATATTCACTGAACAAAACGCTATAATAAAAAGTGAAAACAAAATAAAACCCCTTTCTCTACAGTCCAGGCGCCCCCTTCTTCAAGTCTACTTGGTTTATTCCACTTCCTGTTTGGCCTTGTACCTGGCCAAGGTCCGCACATTAGGGTATTTATTTATTTATTTATTTATTTATTTAAAGTGAGTTTAAGATTCGATTGGATTTGGTTTGATAACTAATGAAACTGTTGTTAAATGACAAGATAAATGACAGATGAATCAATAATGAAATATATTTTCATGTTTAGTTCTAATTTAAATGTCTCCATCATAACATGAACATATTTAGTCAACATTTTATCAACATAATTGGTGTTTTTTCTGAACTTTGAGTAGAAAGCTTGTTGTCATTTATATTAATTAGAGCTTTTTTTGTCTCCTAGTTTCTTTTAATTGCAGCGCTCCTATTTTTAATTTTTTTGCGGTGCATTTTTTTTAACTCCAGTAGTTTAGTCATCTTTCTATTTTTTTAGTTTCCACTTTTTACAGCGCATCCGCTAGTTTACGTCTACTTTCAATTTTTATAATATGTCTAGTGTAATTTTTTAAAGTGTGTCTCCCAATTTCCATTTTTACAACGCATTTCTTAGTTTGCATTTTTTACAGTGTCTTAGGCGCTAGCTGTAGTTCCCTGCTGTGACCACCGGAGGGCAGTAAACATTCCTCAGACAGTTGTAGTTACTGTCAGTCACCACAAGAGGGCAGTGATTGTAATAGTTTCTCTGTTGTTATGAAGGCGACACCATGTAGTTCATCGTCTCACCACCAGATGAGGAAACATCTCTATCACAGGTCACTTTAATGTCGAAGAAGAAGAAACAGGAAGTAGGGTACAGGTGTTGGTTAATTAACCCAGTTAAGTTAACGTTGTTTGTCCTAACACTGAATTAGGCCTACATGCAACTCTACGAAGACGGAATAAATAAATAAATAAAACCAGACATGAAGACATAATGGGTTATTTCCAGGTACAGTAATTCGTGTTAAAGTTGACTTCCTGTTCGTGTTTAGCTGTTAGCTTTAAAGCTAATAGAGGAGGAGCTTGCGTTGTTTTGCTAAAGTTAAGATGAAATATTCTGTAGCTTTACACCTGCTTCATCCCAAATTAAAGTGGTTTGAGCATTAATTTAATATTAACACGGTTCAGGTAAACACGACATTACAAATATTTATTTACTATTTTAAACGACGTGTATCATTACTGTGGAGAAAAAAAAGTAAACATGTCCATGCAGTAGCAAGCCAAGACTTGTAAATAACAATATATTTAATAAATTATTTTATCTCCAAATGTTATCAAGACATGTTGTTGGTTTGTAAATGCAGTGACAGGATGTTGAGGAGAACAGTCAGCGATGCAGTGAGTTTCCACCAGGACCAAGACCTCAACACAACCATGTTCCTCCTGAAATCCTGCTCAGAGAAGAGGGAGAGGTCAGAGACTTCAAGGTAAATCCTGCAGGGATCCAGGATACATTAATGTTCACACTACAAGAATAAAACATTTTGGTTTTCTTGTCTTCCGTTGTGCATGTCCTCATGTCTTTTCCATGTCTTTACCGTCAGCATGGACTCACGTAGAGACAGATCTTAGAAGTGCTCTGCGGTGTTCACCAAACCCACAGATGAGAGATCCAAGCCCAGGATATGAGACAGATGTGTGGGAGAAAACCCATCCAGCGTCTGACTGCAGGTCAGGTACAGATGAGCTAAAGTTTATGATGTTTATCACTTGAGACATGAGACATCAACTCATCCTCCTCCTTCTGCAGCTTAATTATTCTCCTGGTTGATTTCAGCGTGATGAGGCATTGTGTCATCTTTCTGTACTTTCTCATTACCTTTGTAGGAATTAGGCATCTGCAGTGGAAACGGATGACCTCCATTGTTTCATTCGTTTTTTAAATCTGGAATATTGTTTAGTCATGTTTTTTTTTTGTTTGTTTGTTTCTTTTTACAAATGTGCTGCAGGACGTAAAGCAGATCAGATCAGATCTGGCATTGTATGTAAACTCTTGTTACTGCAGAGACTTAATGAGCTCTATGATGAAGACGGGATGTTTTACTCCAAAGAATCTGTCATACTTGAAAAATGTGCAGATGTTTTGTGTTTTTCTTGGATGTTTCTGGGCAGATAAACTGCTGATGTCTCGTCTGTGATGTTAAAACAAGTTTAAATGTTCAGCTACCGTCAATTATATCATGAATGTTTAATGTTTTTAGTGTTTTTTCATGTGTGCTTATGCTGAGTGTTTCAGGCCGTTCAGATATTTATTCACAAGTTTAATAAAAGTCAGAAAAAGCTGCTGGATGTGTTTCTGTGTTTCTGTGGCTTTAAAGTGTTCAGGTCTTTGATAATGTTGAGACTCAGGAATCTGTCCAGTGAAGAAAAGATTTAATTCATAGATGAAACTCTAAGAAGAATTCTTCTGCACATGTGAATTTAACTCAAAGTTAAACTAAAGATCTCCACATGAACTCAAAGATCTGTGGCTGTTAGAAGGTTCAGACATTTGGAGGTGGAGGGTTAGTGGCTGTAAAAACACTGAGAGACTGTGTCTTCAGTCTTCAGCTGCTTCACTGGTCCAACACTCAAAGCTTGTCCAGAGTCCAGAGGAGAGTCTGAGGTTGAGAGTCTTCAGGTTGAGGGAGTCACTGACTGAACGGCTCAGTGAGTCGGGAGTTGAATCTAGAGCTGAACGGCTCCTCAGAGGGGCGGAGTCTGTGGGAGGCGGAGCCAACTTTTTTATTTTTTCTAAAATCTGAAAATTTCCCCAAAATTAGATGAGAAATATACCAAAAAATGATGAAAAAGTGTGAGAAAGTGGCTCAGGGAGCGAGAAGAAGGGTTGGAGGTACCGAGGTTGTGAGTTCAAGTCCCTCAGAGTTTTATTTTACAATGACAAGCATACAAGCTTATTTATAAAACCTGGTCTCGAACCTGCAACCTCCAGATTTGGAGGATGCTTTTTAACGCACGAGCTACTTCTCAACTTGAAACATAAAATTTTTAACTTCTATTTCTGGTTGAAGTGGCCAGGCAGGAGCCAGCGGGGTCTGGGTTTTTGGTGTAGAGGTAAAGTCCACCACCGCGAGTGAAGAATAAAAAGCTGTAAGAAAGGTCAGACCCATGTGGTCACATAGCTCACGCTGATAGAGGACTGTCTGGAGACTCTGAGAACATGGGTTCAGATCTTATCGGTGCTGGAGACTTTTAAAGTCGAATCTTATAAGGGTCGGTGTGTTTTGAAGTCCAGATTCCAAAGTGAAGAGTCAAATGTTGTAGACGTCATAGAACCTCCTGTCAGGTCAAACAGCGTGGGCTATTAGGAGGCTGCTCTGCAGTCTGGAGGTCATGGGTTCGAATCTTATCAGGGTCGGTGTGCTTTGAAGTCCAGATTCCAAAGTGAAGACTTAAAAGCGCTCAGAAAGGAGGTTCAAGTGTGAAGGGCCGTCGGTGGCGTGGTGGGTTTCAACCGCGACTGGAAGTCGCAAGAGATTGGTTCGATTCCCATCCGTGGCCGGGGGCCTGGATCCACCAAACATCCCTGCAGTAGCAGGCCGGGGGGGGGCCGTGTCCTCCCCCGCGCTTTCCGAGCAACACAAGGAGGGGGTTATGGGACCCAGAACTACGACAGACTGGAGTTTTACAGTGAAGGGAAAGAAGAGAAAAAAACAAGAGTTGAGGAAGTCAAAGGAAGAAACAATGGAAGAATTTTGATGAAAATGAATTTGCCAACATTTGTATAAGATTATGAATTTTCATTACTAAAGTAGTAACATATTAATATGTTGGTAAAAACATTTTTAAGTAGCTTATTAAAAATCTTGAATGAAAGAAGTTACTTAGTAACTTAAGAAAGAAGTTAGTTAACCAACTTAATTATATAATTTTTATTGCATAAACAAAGCAATACCTATAGGGGCAATAAAACTTTCTGTCCATGTCCCAGGCAAGTTGTTGAACATAACTTAACTTGCATTGGCTCTAATTATAGGCCTTTAAAACTTTCTCTTGAGGAACAGGTTTCCGTGTCCCAGGGCTGTGGTATTAGAGTACTTGTTGTTTTTGTCTAAATACTGAAGCGTGTTACAGGGAGGAACCAACATTTAAATGTAGCTTGATATAAACACATTGTGTGACAGACAGACTCATTTAATGTCATGTATGAGCCATATATTCGAGACGTGTCACTGACTTCCTGCAGAGCGCTCCACAACTCTTCATCGCTGTGGTAACTGAACGGGTCCAGGTTCTTCCTCATGGTGCCGGTGAAGAGCACAGGGTCCTACAGCAGAACGAGAGGAGACACCACAGATTAGACGTTTCCTAAACGAGGGACACGCTGCTTCTACAGTTAAAAGACAAATGCTGACCTGAGGAATGATGGACATCTTCTGGCGCAGGTCGTGGAAGCCGATCTCAGACGTGACGATGCCGTCGATGTAGATCTTCCCCTGAGGCTCTGCCAGGCGGAACAGAGCCGAGACCAGGGAGCTCTTCCCAGCTCCTGTTCTCCTCACGATACCAACCTGAGACGTGAGGGACAGATGATCAGCACCACGTCTTCCAGAAGAGAATAAAGAGACTAAACTACTACTTTTTGTTGTTGTTGTTGTTGTTGTTGTTGTTTACCAATGGGGTTGATGTCAAAGAAGCGTACGGGCGTCCTGAGTATGGAGTCGAACATGCGCCCAGGTAGAAGCCCGTGTCCAGGCTGGTGGCGTTGGGCAGGTTGACACTGTGCGAGCTGTTAAAGTCAGTTGCTATGAGCGTGTTCAGGTTCTCCTGTTCGTCGGCCCTGAGGTCAGAGACAAGGATGGAGGAAATAAGGAAATTGCAATACTGTGTTGTCATAGTTGTCACTTGTGCTTGATCACACAAATGTTTTAGTTTTTCTCACCTGAGCCAAGAGGTTGACCAGTAAAACCAGGACCAGAACCACAACGTTGGCCCCGGCCCTCAGGAACCGGTAATACAGACCAGCTCCGATGGTTCCCTGAGCTCCAGTCTCCTCAGTTTCTGGTGCAGTGACAGTCACATTAGTTAAGATGCTTCAGTTTTTACACATTACTGGACGATGATGACAGATGTGAGTCTCCAAAGACTAAATATGCACAGCTCCAGGAAGAGTGAGAACATACTTCTTGGAGATTCTGAAGACGTGGGTTCAAATCTTATCGTAGTCTATGAATTTTAGAGTACAACACTCAAAGTAGAGACTGAAAATCCCAAGAAAGAGGAGGAAACTGTGGACAAATAGCTCAGATCTTATGACAGTCGTGACTTTTGAAGATCAACACCCAAAGAAAGTGATGGAAAATGTTTATGAAAGCCTAGAAACCTGCAGTGAAATAGCTCAGAGAGTTAAATGACTGGGTTGAAATGGGTTCAAATCTTGAAGTCGCAGGAGATTGGTTCGAATCCCACCCGTTGTCGGGGGCCTGGATCATCAGAGTGGGTCCTGTGGTAGCAGGCGCGGGGGGGGCCGTGTCCTCCCCGTGGTTTCTGAGAGGTAGAAGGACGGGGTTATGTCTTCTAGAACTAAGAGCAGCTGGAGTTTTACAGTGAGGGGGGAGGAGCCAGTGGTGAGGGGGAGGAGTCTGCAGAGAGGAGGAGCTAGTGGGTTAATGGGAGGAGTCAAATGAGAGGTGGGAGAAGCCAGGTGCAGTAGGGGAGGGGTTAGTGGGAGGAGCCAGGGCCAGTTGGGGGAGGGGTTAATGTAGGGGGAGGAGTCAGTCGAGAGGAGTGGCTAGTGGGTTAATGGGTGGAGTCAGTGTGTGGTGGGAGGGGTTAGGCTTAGTGGGTGGAGTCAGCATAGGGGGAGGGATTCATGGGAGGAGTCTGCAGAGGGGGGAGGGCCTTCATTATCTCGCACGTGGAAAAGCTGTGGGGGTCCAGTAAAAACATATCTGTCCCTCCAAACAGAGGGACAGATATAAATAATCTATAAAAAATATACTTTACCTGAAGCGCGAAGATCCTCCTCATCACGTGAAGTCCTGGAAACCATCATGGCCACGTCTCCTCCTGGAGAGATTCGAACAAAACATGTTAGTCTACAATTATGAAACAGTCAAACAATATGACATAAAATAAATGTCTACTAGCAGCAGGAGTTACAAGTTACAAAAGCTCTAAATGATAATTTGATATACGATACCTTCAGGGTGTTCTTGAGAAGTTCCTGTTCTTCAGGTGAAGTCTTAGAAACCATCATGGCCGTGTCTCCTCCTGATGTTCTGGAGTGATAGAAGTAGGAGGTTAGAACCAAACCAACAACATTTACTAATGTCACTAGATTATTACCATCTGTTACTGCCATGAATAAGTAAAAGTACAGTATGTGAGAAAAATGACACAATACGATATACCACTGTGGTCTGTGAGGGTGGAGGCCGTGTCCCCTCCCAATGTTCTGGAGTGATAGAAACTGGGGGTTAGAACAAAACCTAAAAGTGAGGCTGCAACAAAAACAGATGTTGAAGAAAGTTGTGACCTTTGACTCCATAGAGATGTGGCAGGTGTAGGTTAGGTCATTTTAAAACTGTTTGAAATAGTAATGAATGGAAATGTTGGTTTATTTATGGGGGTCGAGATGCTGATGCTGCATTCAGGACAACTTGGGAAAATGAGCTCTGAGTTGTCAAATTCGGAAATGACTGCTTCTAAAATAAAAATAAAAATAGCGTCTGCACATATTTAAATGTTCAACAAATGGTGACAATAAACCAAATTATTATGTCGAGTTAACCTGAAACATGAACGTTGTGATTTTAGAAGTCTGAAATTTCCGAGTTCGAGTGTACAATTTCCGAGTTTTCCCGAAGGCATCATCTAGTTTTTCCATCGAAGTCACTGATGTCAGAAAGATGGAGAGTAAATCAAACCTTGAAGGAAGTTTTTCCATCATCACTTTGACCTTTTACCTGTTTTAACTTGTAGTTTCATTTATATTTATTTATTTAAATTTATCCAGAAGATATGTTTAAAATGATTAGTTTTTCCAAGAATAATGATTCTTCTCCTCCTCTATTTAGAAAATTTAACTCCAAACCTGTTTATTAGTAAGTTTGTTCTTCTTTCTTGTAATTTGTCATTCACTTTTCATACTTTTTTCAGTTTTCCTCAGACATTCATTCACATCATTGTAAAGAGTTTTATTTACCATAAATCTTAATTAATAACCTTTAAACACAGAGGACCTTTCTTATGGAACAGTTTATCTAAAAGTTGTTTGTTTGTTTAAAAAACTATTGAAAATATGACTCTCCAGTCAAGATTTGTAGCTGTTTAAATCATCTATATATTTTATTTAATGTTGTTTTATAGATAATGAATTGTTGTTCTTTACTTTTTGATATATTATTCGTAGTTTAATTTTACTTTCCATGTGTAGATACATTTTGCTTTACATAGGGAGGTGTTTCATTCGTCTTTCTTGGCTTCCATCTCTCCTGAACAACTATTAACTATTTTCATACCATTTTAATGTTTTCTGTCTTTAATGTGCAAATAAATAAAATTAAATCAATGCAACAGAAAAAAGATGTGTAACATTAAAAGGTGTAAATCCATGGAACAACTTAGAAACAGAAATGAAATGATGTAAAACACTTAATAGATTTGAAAATAGATTTAAAGATAAATTATTAGTCAATAATTATGAACAAAGGGGTATTGATGAACGTGTTATTGGTTTTTCTTTCTGTTTTATTTAAGGTAGTTGACAGAACTTTCTTATTGTAAGAATAAGCCTCTCAGTGGGAGGGGCCAGTAGAGGTGGTTGAACTGGTAGAGGAGGGAGGGGGGCATTCTGGCCTTTGTACTATAGTGGTTTCAATGGGTATCAATTCATTATTTTAATATATAAAAACGTTTTGCCAACATACTGAACTTATACTTAACATGAAAATCAAAGTTAAAGAGACATGAAGTCAACTACTGCTGCTTGATTAAAGACTAAAGGTTTGTTGAGAGAATACCAGAGAATTCAAACGTGAAACAAAACATCCCAACTTTAGTCTTTCATCATGGAGCAGTGTCTGTCTCTGTGTCTCTTTAGTTGTGTTTTCCTGTTGTTACTTGATTCTCATCATCACATTTCCAGCTGGTGGTGTTTTAGGGACAGAGGAACATGACGTCCTGGCCTTCTTCACTAAACGGGTTTGGATGGTATCAATGGATTTGAATGTTTTCTGAAATGATTTCAGGTGAACTCAGAGAAATAAACATTGACATTCAGTCTCATTCATTCACAGATTCAAATTACCCAAATGTTTGTTCCATGTGCTCCATCCACACCTGTCCAGGTAGGAGGCCAGACTGGCAAACAGGAAGTGGACGATTCTAACTAGATTTAAGGAAGGGGGAGGTGGACTGTACCAAGTGAGGTACTGTAGCAGGGGTGTTGGACATTACATGCATTCATACAGTTTATATTCATTAATGATGATCATTTCCTACTTGCTGATGACAATGTCAATCAGTATTTGATCGTATGTGAAATCAAAGAAGAATCCAAGATAATAAAATCTGGTTATTTTGTATTTATTTTATACCTAATCTCCCTCAAAGGATTGAGAGGTTATTGGTTTGATCCTTGGCAAGTTGTAGAAGTTGTTGATATTTAACAGCAAGAGACTAAAATACTTAAATTATTATGGGTTCATTTGTGACTTGAAGCCGACAGGTCCTGGATCTCTCTGCAGTGGTATCAGTGGAGGGTTATGCGCGACAGGATCAGCTACTAATTTACATTTAAGTAAAGTTACAACCATAAATAAATAAATAAATAAATGTATTGCCAGTCTCTAAACACAGACCAGTAAAGCCTTTTATCGCCCTCTTGTGGCCATAAAGTGTAACTACAGAGCAATTGGTGTAAAGTTAGAGAGACTGCATATAGCTTTCACTTCCGGTTAAAGTAACAGTCTTCTGCTTGTAGTAAACTACAATTAGTGTGTGTGTATATAAAATTATAGATAATTATTATCTTATTTAAGACGACAGTGTGTCCTAAAATAGAGAAACGTTTAGCCGAGCTAGCGGTAGAGCTAACCAGCTTCCCCATTGTCACTGACAGTATTTTCTTTATTTCTTTAAAATAAGCGGCCAGTTTTTCAACTCACATTTCAAAAATAATTCTCGCACAGCATCAAATATCTCCTTTATTTCAATGATTAATTTAGTCGTGCATCGCTGTCACTTTATTTAGCTTGATGGTAGCGGATTAAATTTGCTAAACGGGAACATGTAACGTTCAGTAGCAGAAGTGTTACAGCTTCAGTCTGTTATTATGAGACTTATTTTATATGATGCGAAACCATAAGAAGAATGTGATTTGTATTTATCAGTTGTAGACACCGTTAAATCGAGGGCTCAATTCTGTGAATGGGTGAAATATCCGCTGTTATTAGCACTAGTTAGCCTAGCCTAGCTTGGGGTACTCACTCGCTCTGGTTATTTTTGTGCGGACTCACATACGACAAGGAGTGTCGCTGCCCTCTAGTGGACAGACACTGTCATTACACTTTGTGGGAACAGTAAAATGTTTGCGTGCTTATGAGTGCCTTAATAATCAGGTTTAATAACTAGAAGTGATTCACTATGCAATATATGGGAATCAGAAGTAGACAAACACCTAGACTGTAGTAATAGAAAAGAACTGCTCCCGTGAAGGCAACTCAGACCCGGAACGATATCTTTGTATGTACTGTGGTCTCCACACTCTGCAGATCTGTGAATAAATACTCGTACTCGACGTAATTCTCTCGTCTCTTTATTCCTCACATCAACGGACCCGGAGAGGAGAGGAAAGCAGGGCTAAAATTCCTCCTCGACAACTTGAAGTGTTAAGTTCACAGTAATGCATACGATTAGTACTTCCGGTCAACAAAATAAAACTAAAAAGCGAAATAACCGCACCGCGATGAGGAAAATAAATACTCGGGATAAAAATAAACGGTGATATTTACCGGCAGTTTTTATTATTCACCACCAAATCCCATCAATAACCTTCATATTTATGAATGAAAAGCATCATAAACGAATTTTTTAGATATAACACTGCAGACTGTGTTTTACTACAAACTAGAAACTATCAGACGAGTGTTTCCAGAAGCCGTCATTCAACATAATGTCTGTTTATAATGAGGAGGAACAAACTGAATCCTTCACAGCAGACAGCTTAGTTACACTGAGGATTTATTCACATCATTTACTTTAGTAAAATACTCCAGTCCTGCACTGACAATCTATATTAACAAGAACATGAACTTAAAGTATCAAAAGCAAAAATATTCCCTGTGAAATATCAATATAATTATCAGCATTAATGTTTAATCTTCATAATTATTACTATTAAACTCGCTTAAACTGAAACCTGAACACACTGATACAGAAGATCATGAATCAAAAACAGATATGTTGATGGATAAACCTGTCTAACCTGTCCTGTCTCCGTCACAGGTAAAACCTCACCTCATTTCAGGAAGTAACTCACCTGTTCAGTGTTCAGGTTGGAGTGGAGTCTTCTTCATCTCTCTGGACTGGTTAAATAAACTGTAAGTTTGATTTGTTTAAAGCTTTAACTTTGTCTTCAGTAACTTTAATGTTTGTTTCTGCTCTGTAATGTTTGTAGAAGTTGTTCACTTCTACAAACATTTTATTATTAAGTTTGTGTCACTCTGAAGATCAGTCTACATTATTATTAGATAAATGATTCACTGGAATCAAACAGTACGATGATCAGATTAAATTAAATTATTAAATCTTCATTAATCTGGATCCAGCCTAAGATTTAAATCTAAAGTTGCTTTCACTTTCACCACCGTTGTGTCACAGATATTTTTCTCTGTGTAAACTCTTTATAATGTTTAACTCTTTAACATCAGTTTAGTTTCAGCAGAAAAACTTTAGAAATAGTTCACAGTGACAGAGACGGAGCTGAAAACATAAAGTATACGAAGGAGGCGACTATAAATCTATCCGCCATTTTGTGTGTGTGTGTGTGTGTTTGTGTTTTGCACGGACGTCACTCCGCTTCAGTTTAATCTAGTTTAGATTATTTATTCGTCATAATAACAATGTGTTCCCCGTGTTTATCTTAATCGACATACAAGACACTTCACAGTCACTTCATTTAACAAACACTGAGACACTTTAAAATGTCTATATATCTCATGCCTGTGATTAATGATTGGAGATTGGATAAGATTATTTTATTTTTATTTTATTCTGTTTTTCTTTGACTCTTATTCTTATGTTTATGTCTAGTTCAAATACGTTCTGTTATCTTGGGACTCTTGGACAAAACAATTTCCCTGTGGGCATCAATAAAGTGATCTTGACTTCTACAGCTTCATGTCTCCATCTAGTGGACTGATAGTAGAACAACAGCTGATGGTAGAGTCACTGTCTGACTTCATCCACTGACACTGATATGAATCAGAAAATAAGAACCAGTCACTGGAGGAGCAGCTGATGTTTTTACAGCAGAAATGATGTCAAGGATTTGATGTTCAGGTGAATGATTTGTGTTTCCTCTGCAGGTGAAGGTAGAAAGTGTGTGTGAGCTGATGTGAATCCAGCAGCATGGATCAGTGTGAGGACAGAGAGGAGGGAGTCCCTCCCTCTAAAACCACTCTGAGTGTAGAACAGCATTTTAAACAACAACATTTATCTGAGAAAAGGTAAGATAATGTTACAAGAAGTACAGAAGTCAGTGAGCGCCCCCTTGTGTTCAGTCAGGTTTTCAGCTGGTCTCAGTGGTCCAGTTGGTCCACAGTGATCTGCTCTTTCTAGTTTTTAGAGCAGCTTCAGTAACTGTGAGGTAATGTTTTTCATGTTTGTCTCCTAGGAGTCATCAGAAAGAACAATCTGACGACTTTAAACCTGAACCCAGCTCTGTGTCTATGAAGAGTGATCGATCAATGGATTATGACATAACTTTTAAAGGACAAGAACCCTCAACTGTGAAGAAGTTAGTTATAAATTCATTTAAAATGAACATCATGGTCAGATGTACTTCTGAGTAAATCCTGCTACTATAGAGCTACAATACGTCTCTCCTGAACTAACTGTGGAAAATTCATGTTGTCATCATCGACTGGTAACACAAGCAGCACCTTTAGACTAGGTTACTGTGTGATGTCAGAGGCTTTCTTGGTTTATGTATGTTATGATATTTCTGTTGGACTTTGATAAGTTTCATCTTTTCCTTATTTAAACCTGATAAACTGAGGATTTCTCTCCATCTACCAGGAAACAATAGAAACCAGACTCACAAGAACCAAAACATGAACCCAGCTCTATGATGAGAAATTAGTTGTTTAACTTTCAACAGCAACTGTAAGATAGAAATTAATTTCCAACACATCTAACTGATATCAGCACAACTGGTCTACAGTTCATGACACCGTGTTTTTGTCCATGTGGTGAAGTGATACTGTAACAGCTGTTTTAGAAAGAGATAAAAAATTCTAATGATTGAGACATGTGGACGTTCTGTGATTCTCAGTCATCAGGTTTTTGATAAGTGGTTTCACCTCTTTATTAATGTCACAGTAGAAATTATTCTGATCAGAACATTCACTACACAACACACTATCATTAACTCACTGTGGTTTATGTTTGTAGGGAAAACACACATTGATTACAGATGGTGGAGACAATAATGTGAACTAATTATTGATGATTCATTCACAGAGTGAAGCAGCAGAGTTTAAATGTTCTCAGTGATCAGTCTGTTCATCAGCATCAAACACAGCTGGACTCCATATTTAAGGTCTGTACATGGACAACAACTACTTTCCATCATCTCCATGCTGCTCTTTGTAGACCAGTGGACTGTCAGTCTGTCCAACATGGATCTGATGTTTGTCTCCATGATTTCAGTCTGGTTGTCATTCAGATAGTTTTCTGTTCCAGCTGCTGGAGGACAACATTGTGACTTTTGTGAAGAAGGAGCTGAAGAAGATTCAGAGGGATCTGAGTCCAGATTACCCAGAATGCTTAGAGAGTCAGAGGGAGGATGAGGAGGTGTTGGAGGGTGAGGATGAAGAGCAGAGGAGGAGCAGCAGAGACGCATTTGTTAAGATCACACTGAACTTCCTGAGGAGAATGAAGCAGAAGGAGCTGGTTGATCGTCTGCAGAGAAGTAAGAGGATTTCTGTGAACATTGAACCTGATGAATGAATTAAACATTTACTAATGTCTCAAGAAATGAAAGAAAATACAGTATAATCACTCATTCTTTAAAGGAATTAAATGTTGGAAACATATTCACTGATCTTATTTGTTGTTTGTTCCTTCAGATCATTTTGCTCCAGTTTGTCAACGTGAACTTAAATCTAATCTGAAGGAGAAGTTCCAGTGTGTGTTTGAGGGGATTGCTAAAGCAGGAAACTCAGCTCTTCTGAATGAGATCTACACAGAGCTCTACATCACAGAGGGAGAGACTGCAGAGGTCAATGATGAACATGAGGTCAGACAGATTGAAACAGCATCCAGGAAACTAGACAGACCAGAAACAACCATCAGACCAGGAGACATCTTTAAAGCCTCACCTGGAAGACATGGACCAATCAGAAGAGTGATGACAAAGGGAGTGGCTGGCATTGGGAAAACAGTCTTAACACAGAAGTTCACTCTGGACTGGGCTGAAGACAAAGCCAACCAGGACTTCCACTTCACATTTCCATTGACTTTCAGAGAGCTGAATGTGTTGAAAGAGAGAAAGTTCAGCTTGGTGGAACTTGTTCATCACTTCTTCACTGAAACCAAAGAAGCAGGAATCTGCAGCTTTGAAGAGTTTCAGGTTGTGTTCATTTTTGATGGTCTGGATGAGTGTCGACTTCCTCTGGACTTCCACAACACTGAGACCCTGACTGATGTTACAGAGTCCACCTCAGTGGATGTGCTGCTGACAAACCTCATCAGGGGGAAACTGCTTCCCTCTGCTCACCTCTGGATAACCACACGACCTGCAGCAGCCAATCAGATCCCTCCTGAGTGTGTTGACATGGTGACAGAGGTCAGAGGGTTCACAGACCCCCAGAAGGAGGAGTATTTCAGGAAGAGATTCAGTAAAAATAAAGCCAAGAAGATCATCTCCCACATCAAAACATCACGAAGCCTCCACATCATGTGTCACATCCCAGTCTTCTGCTGGATCTCTGCTACAGTTCTGGAGGATGTGTTGAAAACCAGAGAGAGAGGAGAGCTGCCCAAGACCCTGACTGAGATGTACATCCACTTCCTGGTGGTTCAGACCAAAGTGAAGAAGGTCAAGTATGATGGAGGATCTGAGACAGATCCACACTGGAGTCCAGAGACCAGGAAGATGGTTGGGTCTCTGGTAAAACTGTCTTTTGATCAGCTGCTGAAAGGAAACCTGATCTTCTATGAATCAGACCTGACAGAGTGTGGCATCGATATCAGAGCAGCCTCAGTGTACTCAGGAGTGTTGACACAGATCTTTAAAGAGGAGAGAGGACTGTACCAGGACAAGGTGTTCTGCTTCGTCCATCTGAGTGTTCAGGAGTTTCTAGCTGCTCTACATGTTCATCTGACCTTCATCAACTCTTCTGTCAATCTGATGAAAGAACAACAAACAACTTCCCGGAAGTCTAAAGTTTTTAACAAACCAAATCTAACACATCTCCACCAGAGTGCTGTGAACAAAGCCTTACAGAGTCCAAATGGACACCTGGACTTGTTCCTCCGCTTCCTCCTGGGTCTTTCACTGGAGACTAATCAGACTCTTCTACGAGGCCTGATGAAACAGACAAAAAGCTCAAAGACTAGTGAGGAAACAGTCCAGTTCATCAAGAAGAAGTTCAGTGAGGATGTGTCTGTAGAGAGAAGCATCAACTTGTTCCATTGTCTAAATGAACTGAATGATCATTCTCTAGTGGAGGAGATCCAACAGTCCCTGAAATCAGGACGTCTCTCCACTGATAAACTGTCTCCTGCTCAGTGGTCAGCTCTGGTCTTCATCTTACTGTCATCAGAAAATAATCTGGACGAGTTTGTCCTGAAGAAATATTCTGCTTCAGAGGAAACTCTTCTGAGGCTGCTGCCAGTGGTCAAAGCCTCCAACAAAGCTCTGTGAGTACAGAGATAGTTTTAGTCATTAATAGATACACAGCAATCTTTAAACTGAGGAAAATACAAGTCTGACTAGTTCTTTATATTTTATTTTCTCTACAGACTCAGTGGCTGTAACCTCTCAGAAAGAAGCTGTGAAGCTCTGTCCTTAGTTCTCAGCTCCCAGTCCTCTAATCTGACAGAACTGGACCTCAGTAACAACAACCTGGAGGATTCAGGAGTGGAGCAGCTGTGCACTGGACTGAAGAGTCCAAACTGTAAACTGGAAACTCTGAGGTCAGTTCAGACTGCTTTGTTTTTATTTAGGTTTTTATTTCAGCTTTTATTCGTTTTATTGAATTATCATTGATTGAAGACAGAAGATCCTGTTTTTTTATCAGTTCTCTTGTCAGGTTTGGTGGAAATTCACATGAAAGGACACAAAGTCAGAACACTTCAGGTCTTTGTTTAATCTTCTTCTATAGATGAGTTAACACATTAAATGAGTTATTGTAGTCAGTAATCATTCTTTCTTTTCATACTGTCTGTGAAGAAATCTCTTAATAATCTGAGTCCAATGTGACCAGATGGAGGACAAACTCTACAGTGATGTTCTGTGAATGAATGATTGTAAAGTTGATCTTAAACTAATCTTCTGCTGCAGCAGATCCAGTCAGTATCTTTGTGTTTTCACGGACAGAAACTAAAAGAGAGAACTTTGTTCTACAACAATTCAATGAATGAAACAGTGTCAGACTGAAGCTTCATGTTAGTGTCAGTGATCCACAATAATTGAGACATATACTACCAGTCAAAATGTTGGACACACCTTCTCATTTGATATATTTTTTTCTTATTTCTACGACTATTAACATTGTAGATTCTCTCTGAAGGCATTAAATAAGTGTTGAATAATTCAAACCATGTTTTATATTGTAGATTCTTCAAAATAACCATCTTTTGCTTTGATTACTGCTTTGCTCACTCTTGGTGATCTCTATATGAGCTTCATGAGGTACTCACCTGAAATGGTTTTCCATCAATCTTGAAGGAGTTCCCAGACATGGTGAGCACTTATTGACCCTTTTGTCTTCACTCTGTGGTCCATCTCATCCCAAACCATCTGGATTGGGTTTAGGTCAGATGACTGGGGAGGCCAGGCCAGTCCATCACTCTCCTTCTTGATCAAATAGCCCTTAGACAGTCTGGAGGTGTGTTTGGGGTCATTGTCCTGTTGAAAAATAAATGCCATCATGCTTCCTCCTCCATGCTTCACAGTGGGAACCATCCACGTAGAGACCATTCACACATCTCAAATTTGGATTTATCAGCAAAAAGCACAGATGGTGCTGGTCTAAATCTCCTCTGCTTGTTGTTTGTCCTTAGTCGTGGTTTCTTAGCAGCTATTTGACCATAAACCTGATTCTCCTCTGAACATTTGATGTAGAGATGTGTCTGCTACTAGAACTCTGTGTGGTATTTATCTAGGCTTTAATCTGAGGTGCTGTTAACTTGTTATTTCTGAGGCTGGTGACTCAGCAGCAGAGGTGACTCTTGGTCTTCTTTTCCTCATGTCAACCAGTTTGGGGACACATTCAAAGTTTTTGATGTTTTCCAGACTGACCTCCAGTCCTTAAAGTAATGACGGACTGTCCTTTCTCTTTTCTTAGCTGATTGTTTCTTGCCGTAATATAAATTGTAACAGTTATATAATAGGGCTGTCAGCTGTGTACCAACCTGACTTCTACACAACACAACTGATTGTCCCAACTTTATTAAGAAGGCGAGAAAACAACTGAACCCTGACAAGGCTCAGCTGTGAGATGAAAATCATGAAGCTCATTGAGAGAAGGTCAAAGGTTTTCAGAGATGTCAATAAAACAAAGGGTGGCGACTTTGAGGAATCTAAAATGTAAAACATATTTAAAAAACATTTTATTTGCTGCATAATTCCATATATCTTGCTTCGTATATTCAATATATTCACTATGTATCTACAATGTAGAAAGAAGTAAAAATAAAGAGAAAACCTTGAATGAGAAGGTGTGTTCAACCTTTGACTGGTAGTTGGGTTCAGCTACACATTTAAAACCTGAACACATCTTATTATTGTTTATTCAGGTTGAAGTCCTGCAGGTCAAGATTCTTAATGTAATATCAAATTAATTAATGATACACAGACCTTCTAACCTAACATATTTTATTCTTCATTCAGTTTGAACAGCTGCAGGTTGAGAGAGACCAACTGTTATTATCTGGTCTCAGCTCTGAAGTCCAACCCCTCCCATCTGAAACATCTGGACCTGAGTGACAACTTGTACCTGCAGGATCCAGGAGTGAAACATCTGTGTGGTTTTCTGGAGAGTCCAGACTGTAGACTGGAGACTCTGAGGTCAGACATCATGTTTTGTTTGTGTTCTCAGATTAATATGATGTGAAAGTTGTGTTGATACTAATCTACAGACATCAGGCTGATATTCTACTGATCCACACTGAGGATCTTCATGGTAAACTCTGTTTTCTTCTTCTGTGGTTTAGTCCATTGACTGTGGCAGAGTTATGTTGACTACACATTTAAAACCATAGAAGAAGAAAAATCCTCCACTGGATGATTCATTCTGAAACTATGACATACGTGATGTTCACCTATAATTTCACCTCATGTTTTCAGATTCAAACCACAACAACTAATATTTTTTCTGTTATTAATGAAGCTGTCTGTGAGGGACCGAGCTCCAAAGCAAGAGGAGTCACAGTTGGTTTTTGAAAAATACAGGTTTTATTTACCCAAAAAAATAGGAAAACAATTTACAGAAACAAGCAGCTAATTCTGGGCCCATAAAAGAGGTCAAATAAACAAAAGTGAACTCAGGCTATAATGCTACAGCAACATGACAAACCAACTGACCTAACGAACAGACAACAAAGGAGACTTATATAGTGGCTGATCAGGCCAATTACACACAAAGGGAACAACATAAAACACCAACACATTAACTAACAACAAAAGAAACAACACAGGACATTTTGCAGCGTATTTTTCGGCCGTTTCCTGCTCCAGCTCTGACAGTTACAGTGTTGCCATGGAGATGGATACAATGTTGTCACAGACTTGGCGGAGCAATATTTTTAGTGATGAGTCAGCTGTGCTGTAATGCTGATATGAGCACGTTCTAAATGTCTTTTTGACCAATCAGATTATTTGGTCAGAACTACTTGTTGTATAATCATAATTTACTGATTGTCAGAATGAAGGACTTATTGTGAAATTCCTCTCAGTTTATTTTGAAGGGCTGTAGCTTTGAATCCACATACAGAGAATCACAGTGAATGTTAGTTTTAACTTAGTTACTTGGTAGAGATGTCTTCTACCTTTAGAGTTACACTTTTATTTCCATCACAAAAGCCACAAAATAAATAATTGAATAAATATCAAGATATAATTTGTCCCTGGCCCTGAAGGTTTCATTATAATTTATATGATTTGAGCATAAAAATAAAAATCTACATTTTGAAGTGTCAACTGGTTTTCTATATATTTTTGGTTAAATATTCTTAATGAAATATCAAATGAATGAATGATACACAGACCTTCTGACCTAACGTCTTTTATCTTTAATTCAGACTGAGTTGCTGCAGTTTGTCAGCGATCAGCTGTTATTATCTGGCTTTAGCTCTGAAGTCCAACCCCTCCCATCTGAAACATCTGGACCTGAGTAAAAACAACCTGAAGGATTCAGATGTGAATCATCTGTGTGGTTTTCTGGAGAGTCCAGACTGTAGACTGGAGACTCTGAGGTCAGACATCATGTTTTATTTGTGTTTTCAGATTAATATGATGTGAAAGTTGTGTTGACACTAATCTACAGACATCAGGCTGATATTCTACTGATCCACACTGAGGATCTTCATGGTAAACTCTGTTTACTTCTTCTGTGGTTTAGTCCATTGACTGTGGCAGAGTTATGTTGAGCTACACACTTAAAACCATAGAAGAAGAAAAATCCTCCGCTGGATGATTCCTTCTGAAACTATGACACACTTGATGTTCACCTATAATTTCACCTCATGTTTTCAGATTCAAACCACAACAACTAATATTTTTTCTGTTATTAATGAAGCTGTCTGTGAGGGACCGAGCTGCAAAGCAAGAGGATTCGCAGTTGGATTTTGAAAAATACAGGTTTTATTTACCCAAAAAAATTAGGAAAACAATTTACAAAAACAAGCAGTTAATTCTGGGCCCATAAAAGAGGTCAAATAAACAGAACTGAACTCAGGCTATAATGCTACAGCAACCTGACAAACCAACTGAGCTAACGAACAGACAACAAAGGAGACTTATATAGTGGCTGATCAGGCCAATTACACACAAAGGGAACAACATAAAACACAAACACATTCACGAACAAAAAAAGAAACAATACATTTTGCAGCGTAATTTTCAGCCGTTTCCTGCTCCAGCTCTGACAGTTACAGTGTTGCCATGGAGATGGATACAATGTTGCCACAGACTTGGCGGAGCAATATCTTTAGTGATGAGTCAGTCGTACTGTGATGCTGATATGAGCATGTTCTAAATGTCTTATTGACCAATCAGATTATTTGGTCAGAACTACTTGTTGTATGATCATAATTTACTGATTGTCAGAATGAAGGACTTATTGTGAAATTTCTCTCAGTTTATTTTGAAGGGCTGTAGTTTTGAATCCACATACACAGAATCACAGTGAATGTTAGTTTTAACTTAGTTACTTGGTAGAGATGTCTTCTACCTTTAGAGTGACACTTTTATTTCCATCACAAAAGCCACAAAATGAATTAATAAACATCAAGATATAATTTGTTCCTGGGCCTGAATGTTTCATTTTAATTTACATGATCTGAGCATAAAACTAAAAATCTGCATATTGAAGTGTCAACTGGTTTTCTATATATTTTTTGGTTAAATATTCTTAATGAAATATCAAATGAATTAATGATACACAGACCTTCTGACCTGATGTCTTTTATTCTTCATTCAGTTTGAACAGCTGCAGTTTGTCAGAGATCAGCTGTGATTCTCTGGGTTCAGCTCTGAAGTCCAACCCCTCCAATCTGAAACATCTGGACCTGAGTAACAACAACCTGCAGGATCAAGGAGTGAAACATCTGTGTGGTTTTCTGAAGAGTCCAGACTGTAGACTGGAGACTCTGAGGTCAGACATCATGTTTTATTTGTGTGTTCAGATTAACATGATGTGAAAGTTGTGTTGACACTAATCTACAGACATCAGGCTGATATTCTACTGATCCACACTGAGGATCTTCATGGTAAAGACACTTTACACTAGATTTGATTTGGATTTGGTTTGATAACTAATGAAACTATTGTAAAGATAAATGACAGATGAATCAATAATGAAATGTATTTTCATGTTTAGTCGTAAATTAAATGTCTCCATCATAACATGAACATATTTCAGAGTCTTGATCATCATTTTGATTTTCACCTTCAGTTTCACCTCACGTTTTTCAAATTAAAACCACAACAACAACTAATATTTTCTGATGTTATTAATGAAGCTGTCCATTATTGAAATACTTGAGTCTATAAAAATATCAATCATCATGCAAAATATTGATCCAACTTTCTCAGACTTTAAGGTGATGTCTCCAGATTTCTGTTTTTATCCCAAACCAGAAATATTCAGTTTACTGTGATAGAAAATATAAAATGTTCTCAGTGAATAAACTGGAAACAGTTTAGTTTTTCTGTTTGATCAATGACTCAAACCATCATCACGATGGTTCAGCCCTAGAAGCTGCAATCAGACGCTGCAACACCAACAACTGCATCACCTTGGACACTGTTTTGCTACTTTTGTACATTTGTTCATGATGGTAATTATGTAATTCTTTTGAATACACTGTTTATTTTATCTTACTAGATAATATTTATTTTTATTTTAATCTAATCTCATTTTATTTTGTCTTTCTTGTGGTTTTTAATAGTGTTACTTTTATGGGCAACAAAGCTACTGTGACCAAGTCATTTCCCTCATGGATCATTAAAGTCTGTCTAAGTCTAAATATGTATTTAGACCATATGAACACGGGAGCTGATTCAGACACTTGTTAACATCATCACATTAGACAACATTAAGACACTTTTTCATGGTACCTAATAAATCATTTCTACTCAGAGTTCATGTAGAGGTGGACCTTGTAGACCACATTAGACCCTGATTAGACCTGAGAATGTTTCCTTGATCTTCTCTGATTGGCTGAATGAAAATCACATGACAATGAACCTCACTGAGAGACACAGAGACACAATTTAAAATGTGATGATGTCACCAAATATGGTTCCTTGCCCCATAAAGGTTCAAACAATTGGTAACTTCATTTATTATCATGTAATAAGAAAATGTTCTAAGTAATAACACTTAAATATTCTTTTCTTATTTCTTCATACACTTTCATTCAGTATTTATTCAGAATTTACTGATTGTCAGAATGAAGGACTTATTGTGAAATTCCTCTCAGTTTATTTTGAAGGGCTGTAGCTTTGAATCCACATACAGAGAATCACAGTGAATGTTAGTTTTAACTTAGTTACTTGGTAGAGATGTCTTCTACCTTTAGAGTTACACTTTTATTTCCATCACAAAAGCCATAAAATTAATAAATGAAAAAATATCAACATATAATTTTTCCCTGGGCCTGAATGTTTCATTTTATTGATATGATTTGAGCATAAACAAAAAATCTGCATATTAAAGTGTCAACTGGGTTTCTATATATTTTTCGTTTAAAATTTCTTTATGAAATATCAAATTAATTAATGATACACAGACCTTCTGACCTAACATATTTTATTCTTCATTCAGTTTGAACAGCTGCAGTTTGTCAGTGATCAGCTGTGATTCTCTGGTCTCAGCTCTGAAGTCCAACCCCTCCCATCTGAAACATCTGGACCTGAGTCACAACAGCCTGAAGGATCCAGGAGTGAAACATCTGTGTGGTTTTCTGGAGAGTCCAGACTGTAGACTGGAGACTCTGAGGTCAGACATCATGTTTTATTTGTGTTCAGATTAATATGATGTGAAAGTTGTGTTGACACTAATCTACAGACATCAGGCTGATATTCTACTGATCCACACTGAGGATCTTCATGGTAAACTCTGTTTTCTTCTTCTGTGGTTTAGTCCATTGACTGTGGCAGTGTCACAATCTTTTTTTCCAATAGTTCAGTCTATAAAATGTCAAAAATGTTGAAACATGCTGATTCCACTTTCTCTGAGTTCAAGGTGTCGTCTTCAGATATTTAATTTTATCCAAAACCAGAAATATTCAGTTTACTGTGATAGAAAACATAAAATGTTCCCAGTGAATAAACTGGAAACAGTTTAGTTTTTCTGTTTGATCAATGACTCAAACCATCATCACTGTGGTTTTTGATCTTCTCTTCATGGACTCATCAACTCATCAACTTATTGTTTCAGCTCTAATTCAAACAGTTTTTACACTAAGAGACAGAAACAAATATTCAGTATTGTGTAAAGATAAATGTCAGATGAATCAATGATGAAATGTATTTTCATGTTTAGTCCTAATTTAAATGTGTCCATCATAACATGAACATATTTTAGAGTCTTGATCATCATTTTATCAACATTTCCATATTTGGTGTTTTTCTGATCTTTGAGTAGAAAGTGAAATAAATGTCAGAGGGTTTTTACTTGTGTTTGTTGGTCAACATGAGTTTGTGTGGGTGGATCCACTGGTGGAGCTGTCAGAGTTTCAGAGCTGAAGTCACTACGTCTTTATTGAAGCAGCAGCTTGTTGTCATTAATATTAATGAGAGCTCTTTTTCTCTTCTTCTATTTGACTGATTGAAGCTGCTTCCTGTTGGTTCACATGTTTAGAGTTTCTATTTTCTAAACTTGTACTTTCTGAACCTTCTTCAGCTCTGAACAGACAATGAAACACTGAATGACTTTAAGATAGAACTTTGTCTTTTAAACCAACATCTTTCATTCTTTATTCAGATTGAAAAGCTGCAGTTTGTCAGAGATCAGCTCTTATTATCTGGTCTCAGCTCTGAAGTCCAACCCCTCCCATCTGAAACATCTGGACCTGAGTACCAACAACCTGATGGATCCAGGAGTGAAACATCTGTGTGGTTTTCTGGAGAGTCCAGACTGTAGACTGGATACTCTGAGGTCAGACATCATGTTTTATTTGTGTGTTCAGATTAATATGATGTGAAAGTTGTGTTGACACTAATCTACAGACATCAGGCTGATATTCTACTGATCCACACTGAGGATCTTCATGGTAAAAACACTTTACACTAGATTTGATTTGGATTTGGTTTGATAACTAATGAAACTACTGTAAAGATAAATGACAGATGAATCAATAATTAAATGTATTTTCGTGTTTAGTCCTAATTTAAATGTCTCCATCATAACATGAACATATTTTAGAGTCTTGATCATCATTTTGATTTTCACCTTCAGTTTCACCTCACCTTTTTATGGTACCTAATAAATCATTTCTACTCAGAGTTCATGTAGAGGTGGACCTTGTAGACCACATTAGACCCTGATTAGACCTGAGAATGTTTCCTTGATCTTCTCTGATTGGCTGAATGAAAACCACATGACAATGAACCTCAATGAGAGACACAGAGACACAATTTAAAATGTGATGATGTCACCAAATATGGTTCCTTGCCCCATAAAGGTTCAAACAATTGGTAACCTCATTTATTATTACGTAATAAGCAAATGTTCTAAGTAATAATACTTAAATATTCTTTTCTAATTTCTTCATACACTTTCATTCAGTATTTATTCATAATTTACTGATTGTCAGAATGAAGGACTTATTGTGAAATTCCTCTCAGTTTATTTTGAAGGGCTGTAGCTTTGAATCCACACACAGAGAATCACAGTGAATGTTAGTTTTAACTTAGTTACTTGGTAGAGATGTCTTCTACCTTTAGAGTGACACTTTTATTTCCATCACAAAAGCCACAAAATAAATTAATAAATATCAAGATATAATTTGTCCCTGGCCCTGAAGGTTTCATTATAATTTATATGATTTGAGCATGAAACTAATAATCTACATATTGAAGTGTCAACTGGTTTTCTATATATTTTTTGGTTAAATATTCTTAATGAAATATCAAATGAATTAATGATACACAGACCTTCTGACCTGATGTCTTTTATTCTTCATTCAGTTTGAACAGCTGCAGTTTGTCAAAGATCAGTTGTGATTCTCTGGGTTCAGCTCTGAAGTACAACCCCTCCCATCTGAAACATCTGGACCTGAGTAAAAACAACCTGATGGATTCAGGAGTGAAACATCTGTGTGGTTTTCTGGAGAGTCCAGACTGCAGACTGGAGACTCTGAGGTCAGACATCATGTTTTATTTGTGTGCTGATGACTCTGTAGTGGTAGGGTGTGTTAGAGATGGACAGGAGGTGGAGTATAGGACACTGACCACAGACTTTGTGAAGTGGTCTCAGGCAAACCACCTACTCGTGAATGTGGACAAGATCACAGAGCTGGAAGAGGTCACCAGTGGAGCTCATCCCCATCCAGGGCCTGGAGGTGGAAGTAGTGGACCACTACGATGCTGTGTACAAGAAGGGCCTGAGTAGACTCTACTTTCTCAGGAAGCTCAGGTCTTTCAACGTGTGCAGTGAATTACTAGAGTCTTTCTACCAGTCTGTTGTAGCGAGTGCCCTGTTCTTTCCTGTGGTTTGTTAGGAGAGTAGTAGCAGCAAAAAAGACACACCAGCAAATTGATCTGAAAGACTGGACATGTGATCGGTAGAGAGTTGGAGTCTTTTGTCTCAGTGAGGGACAGGAGGACACTGGATAAACTGCTCTCCATTATGGACAATCCATCCCAGTAACCCAACAGTAGAGGGTCAGAGGAGCTCATTCTCCAGCAGAATGATTCAGCTCCACTGCCACAGTGAACACTGCACAACTTATTTTATTCCATCTGTCTTTATTCCATCTAAGTTGTGTTGACACTAATCTACAGACATCAGGCTGATATTCTACTTGATTAACTTTGACATTTCATCAAAACATTGATAAATGTCACATGAATCAGTGATGAAATGCATCGTCATGTTTAGTCATAAATGTCAGACGTTTGCTTTTTGGTTAACATGAGTTTGTAGCGATGGATCCACTGGTCGTCTGACACCTGAATGAATAATAACAAAACAACAGCAATAATGTCTGAACTTTGTCCTTTCAACTTCTCTTTTTTTTTCTCTATTCAGTTTGAGGGGCTGCAGTTTGTCAAAGATCAGCTGTGATTCTCTGGTCTCAGCTCTGAAGTCCAACCCCTCCCATCTGAAACATCTGGACCTGAGTTACAACTTCCTGAAGGATTCAGATGTGAAGCAGCTTCTTGATCTTGTGAAGAGTCCAGACTGTAGACTGAAGACTCTGAGGTGAGTGGAGGGTTGGAGTCAGTTCATTCTTCTTTCCGTAGTTTTGTACTAGGCACAGAATGTAAAGTGTTTCCTGGAAACCTGCTGCTGTTTTCTTCACAGATGCTGTTAGAGGAGAATGGAGACAGACTGGACAGAAAGACAGAGACAACAGTCAGACAATCAGATCATCCTGAAGCTTGTTGTGTTGATGTTTTCAGGAAATAAATGTGGATTCCAGCTGACAGCCTTACTAGATGAATAGAGACAGTGGTCCTCATTCATCAGATCTGATCTCAGACTCTTTGTTCTTTCTCCTCAAAACTAAACAACTGATCAGTTTCATCTTTGTCACAGCTCTGAGATCAGTCTGACTGAAGCCTGTAAATCACAGAACCATCATTACATTTAGTAACCATGTGGTCTTTCTACAGAGCAGAACCTCTGCTGAGGTCCAGTCATCACATCTGTATCTCTGTCATTAGTTTCATCAGATATCTTCAATGTTTCTTAGTCAGCTGATGCTTCAGAAACACATGATATGTTCATCAACACACTCAGACTCTTTATTGAAATGGAACAGCTGGAAATCCATCACTAAAGTTGTAGTAGTTAAGTAGATTTAATTGTAAAAGGAACCATATATATTGTCCTTCATGTTAAAAATATTCTCAGCCTCAAGAATTCTGTGGACTGTGAATATTTGTTGCTGCTGATGATGAAGTGATTCTCTGTAAACACTGACTTATCTACTGTTGTTGTTGTTCTCTCTACAGATGGCGGTGAACAGGACGGTATGTGAGCTGAGAGAGGATGAGCTGAGTCCTGATGATCCAGAGGTTGAATCAGCAGCAGCTTGTGTGTATAGAGACTCTGACTGGACCATGTTACTGGGAGGTGGAGTCAAGAGATTAAAGATCCTCAACAGAGCTGCACAAACTATTAACACCAACAAGTAAAGACCAGTCCCTCTCCTGAATTATTGGACGCATTAATCAACCAGCATCAACAGTCTTTCTATATTCTAATGTGTCTCTTCACTTCTGTATTTATTGTTCTGTTTATTTTACACCTTTTTCAACCAAACATTTATTTCATTTGAAAAGAAGCAGGAAGCAGTTTTCACACCGAGCCTCTGCTTTATGTATCATTGTCAGAGATGGAGATAAACTGTTGTTGTTATTGTGACACACTTTCATCTACACTTTGCTTTGTTGTGCTTCACTCTTCACTGACTGGTTACAGAGACGTTATTTAAAAAATGTCTCAGAATTAAAATTAAGAGCTCAGCGCCTTCAGAAAAACTTAAAGGCTCATTTAAGACTTAATTAATGGCACTTCTAGGTTTTCCATAATGATCGTTGTAAGTTCTTGTGTATTTTGTACCTTCTTTCAAACTTCATACTGTCTTTTATTGTTTGTAGATTGCTTGTATATATTTTCGTAGCAACTTCTGCACTACTGTGACAAGGTCATTTCCAACATGTGCGATAAATAAATGTTGTTTTATGTCTTATTTTTGAATGAAGCTTTTACTTCGAACATGAAAAAGCACACACAGAAGTCAAACTAGTCAAAACTACAAAAACAATCTTAACATAAAATGTCCCAAAGGAAGTAGGAAGAAGCTTATTTAATCCTATCCCTTCTCCTTCCTTAGTGATTAATGATCAGTTTCTTACTTTCCATTTTTTTTACAGTGTTACGAGTTAGTTGTAGTTCCATGCAGTGACCACCGGAGGGCAGTAAACATTCTTCAGACAGTTGTAGTTACAGACAGTGACCACCGGATGGCAGTGATCGTGATGGTTTCTCTCTGTTGTTATTAAAGCGACATGATGTAGTTCATCGTTTCACCGCCAGATGGAGACAAATCTCTGTCACCGGTCATTTTACTATCGTAAAAGAAGAAACCGGAAGTAGTGAACAGGTGTTGATCAGTCAATGGTGTTGATTAATTAACCTGATTAATGTTGAGTTAGCAACTGACTTTGGTCTCACTGTATAGGGAACAAATAAGTAAAACCCGACATGAAGACACTGAGAGTTATATCCAGGTACAGTAATTCGTGTTAAAGTTGACTTCCTGTTCGTGTTTAGCTGTTAGCTTTGAAGCTAATAGAGGAGGAGCTTGTGTTGTTTTGCTAAAGTTAAGAAGAAATATTATGTAGCGTTTCACTGCTTCATCCCAAATAAACTGGTTTGAGCATTAATTTAATATTAAGATGGTTCAGGTAAACACGACATTACAAATATTTATTTTTGTAAATGCAGTGACAGGATGTTGAGGAGAACAGTCAGTGATGCAGTGAGTTTCCACCAGGACCAAGACCTCAACACAACCATGTTCCTCCTGAAATCCTGCTCAGAGAAGAGATAGAGGTCAGAGACTTCAAGGTAAATCCTGCAGGGATCCAGGATACATTAATGTTCACACTACAAGAATAAAACATTTTGGTTTTCTTGTCTTCCGTTGTGCATGTCCTCATGTCTTTTCCATGTCTTTACCGTCAGCTTGGACTCACGTAGAGACAGATCTTAGAAGTGCTCTGCGGTGTTCACCAAACCCACAGATGAGAGATCCAAGCCCAGGATATGAGACAGATGTGTGGGAGAAAACCCATCCAGCGTCTGACTGCAGGTCAGGTACAGATGAGCTAAAGTTTATGATGTTTATCACTTGAGACATGAGACATCAACTCATCCTCCTCCTTCTGCAGCTTAATTATTCTCCTGGTTGATTTCAGCGTGATGAGGCATCGCGTCATCTTTCTGTACTTTCTCATTACCTTTGTAGGAATTAGGCATCTGCAGTGGAAACGGATGACCTCCATTGTTTCATTCGTTTTTTAAATTTGGAATATTGTTTAGTCATGTTTTTTTTTTTGTTTGTTTGTTTCTTTTTACAAATGTGCTGCAGGACGTAAAGCAGATCAGATCAGATCTGGCGTTGTATGTAAACTCTTGTTACTGCAGAGACTGAATGAGCTCTATGATGAAGACGGGATGTTTTACTCCAAAGAATCTGTCATACTTGAAAAATGTGCAGATGTTTTGTTTTTCCAGATGTTTTGTGTTTTTCTTGGATGTTTCTGGGCAGATAAACTGCTGATGTCTCGTCTGTGATGTTAAAACAAGTTTAAATGTTCAGCTACCGTCAATTATATCATGAATGTTTAATGTTTTTAGTGTTTTTTCATGTGTGCTTATGCTGAGTGTTTCAGGCCGTTCAGATATTTATTCACAATTTTAATAAAAGTCAGAAAAAGCTGCTCGATGTGTTTCTGTGGCTTTAAAGTGTTCAGGTCTTTGATAATGTTGAGACTCAGGAATCTGTCCAGTGAAGAAAAGATTTAATTCAAAGATGAAACTCTAAGAAGAATTCTTCTGCTCATGTGAATTTAACTCAAAGTTAAACTAAAGATCTTCAGATGAGCTCAAAGAGCTGTGGCTGTTAGAAGGTTCAGACATTTGGAGGTGGAGGGTTAGTGGCTGTAAAAACACTGAGAGACTGTGTCTTCAGTCTTCAGCTGCTTCACTGGTCCAACACTCAAAGCTTCTCCAGAGTCCAGAGGAGAGTCTGAGGTTGAGAGTCTTCAGGTTGAGGGAGTCACTGACTGAACGGCTCAGTGAGTCGGGAGTTGAATCTAGAGCTGAATGGCTCCTCAGAGGGGCGGAGTCTGTGGGAGGCGGAGCCAACTTTTTTTATTGAAAATTTCCAAAAATGATGAAAATTCAAAATGTGATGAAAGTGGCTCAGGGAGCAAGAAGAAGGGTTGGAGGTACCGAGTTCAAGTCCCTCAGAGACTTGTTTTATTTTACAATAACAAGCATACAAGCTTATTTATAAAACCTGGTCTCGAACCTGCAACCTCCAGATTTGGAGGCTGCTTTTTAACGCACCGAGCTACTTCTCAACTTGAAACATAAAATTTTTTACTTCTATTTCTGGTTGAAGTGGCCAGGCAGGAGCCAGCGGGGTCTGGGTTTTTGGTGTAGAGGTAAAGTCCACCACCGCGAGTGAAGAACAAAAAGCTCTAAGAAAGGTCCGAACCATGTGGTCACATAGCTCACGCTGATAGACGACTGTCTGGAGACTCTGAGAACATGGGTTCAAATCTTTTCGGTGCTGGAGACTTTTAAAGTCCAGATTCCAAAGTGAAGAGTCAAATGTTGTAAACGTCATTGAACCACTTGTCGGGTCAAACAGCGCGGGCTGTTAGGAGGCTGCTCGGCAGTCTACAAGTCATGGGTTCGAATCTTATAAGGGTCGGTGTGTTTTGAAGTCCAGATTCCAAAGCAAAGACTTAAAACCGCTCAGAAAGGAGGTTCAAGTGTGAAGGGGCCGTCGGTGGCGTGCTGGGTTTCAACCGCGACTGGAAGTCGCAAGAGATCGGTTCGATTCCCATCCGTGGCCGGGGGCCTGGATCCACCAAACATCCCTGCAGTAGCAGGCCGGGGAGGGGCCGTGTCCTCCCCCGCGCCTTCCGAGCAACACAAGGAGGGGGTTATGGGACCCAGAACTACGACAGGCTAGAGTTTTACAGTGAAGGAAGAGGAAAAAAAAACAAGAGTTGAGGAAGTCAAAGGAAGAAAAGAGAACAAGAAAAATGGCCAACATTTATATAAGAATATGAATTATCATGACTAAAATAGTAAAGATTATGAAGTTCATTACTAAAGTAGTAACATATTAAAAATAAATATCTCTTTTATCTCACTGATTATTTTAGTCATGAGTTGCTGTCATATAGTTTAGTTTGATGGTAGCGGATTCAATTTGCCAATCGGGAACATGTAACTAGGAAGTACAGCTTCAGTTTACTGAACGGCTTATTATATAGAATGTGAAACTATAAGAAGAAAGCGATTTGTATTTAAAAGTTGTGGACAATCTTGGAAGAAGGACTGTTATTATTTTTACGTTACATTTAAATATTTAAAATAAAATGCTGTTAAAATAGAAAAGTATTTCATACATTATTATTATTATTATATCTTTTGTTATTATAAAACATTCAATGTACAGATGTAAAGATAGAACAATTGTGTGTGTAATTTGTATCTTTTTGTGTGAGTTTATAAATGTGCATTTACTCCAGATGTGTTCATTGGACACTGCGTCCAAAATGCAGAAACTGGTGTGGACAGAAACTGTCATTATATCTGAAGTGTTAAGGTAAATTTGTTAAATCCGGATAGTACTTCCGGTTCCAGTTGGAATAAAGAATTTCCGAGTTTCCTCGAAGGCATCATCTAATTTTTCCATCGAAGTCACGAGTCATGGAGAATAAATTTATGAAGCTATGAGAATGTGTCCTAACTACAAACAAAGAACTTAATAATAATAATAATAATAATAAATGTGAGGATTTAAATGGTTAAACTACTAGAAAATTTAACTCCAAACCTGTTTATTAATAAGTTTGTTCTTCTTTCTTGTAATTTGTCGTTCACTTTTCAGACTTTTTTTCAGTTTTCCTCAGACATTCATTCACATCATTGTAAAGAGTTTTATTTATCATAAATCTTAATTAATAACCTTTAAACACAGAGGACCTTTCTTATGGAACAGTTTATCTAAAAGTTGTTTCTTTGTTTAAAAAACTATTGAAAATGTGACTCTCCAGTCAAGATTTGTAGCTTTTTAAATCATCTATATATTTAATTTAATGTTGTTTTATAGTTTTATAGATAGAAATTAGTGTTTTATTTAAGGTAGTTGACAGAACTTCTTATTGTAAGAATAAGCCTCTCAGTGGGAGGGGCCAGTGGAGGTGGTTGAACTGGTAGAGGAGGGAGGGGGGCATTCTGGCCTTTGTACTATAGTGGTTTCAATGGAATCAATTCATTATTTTAATATATAAAAAGGTTTTGCCAACATACTGAACTTATACTTAACATGAAAATCAAAGTTAAAGAGACATGAAGTCAACTACTGCTGCTTGATTAAAGACTAAAGGTTTGTTGAGAGAATACCAGAGAATTCAAACGTTAAACAAAACATCCCAACTTTAGTCTTTCATCATGGAGCAGTGTCTGTCTCTGTGTCTCTTTAGTTGTGTTTTCCTGTTGTTAGTTGATTCTCTTCATCACATTTCCAGCTGGTGGTGTTTTAGGGACAGAGGAACATGACGTCCTGGCCTTCTTCACTAAACTGGTTTGGATGGTACCAATGGATTTGAATGTTTTGTGAAATGATTTCACTGGTAAATGTCTGAGTTGAAGGATTTCAGGTGAACTCAGAGAAATAAACATTGACATTCAGTCTCATTCATTCACAGATTCAAATTACCCAAATGTTTGTTCCATGTGCTCCATCCACACCTGTCCAGGTAGGAGGCCAGACTGGCAAACAGGAAGTGGATGATTCCAACTAGATTTAAGGAAGGGGGAGGTGGACTGTGCCAAGTGAGGTATTGTAGCAGGGGCGTTGGACATTACATGCATTCATACAGTTAATATTCATTAATGATGATCATTTCCTACTTGCTGATGACAATGTCAATCAGTATTTGATCGTATGTGAAATCAAAGAAGAATCCAAGATAATGAAATCTGGTTAAATATTTTATACCTTATCTCCCTCAAAGGATTGAGAGGTTATTGGTTTGATCCTTGGCAAGTTGTAGAAGTTGTTGATATTTAACAGCAAGACACTAAAAAACTTAAATTATTATGGGTTAATTTGTGACTTGAAGCCGACAGGTCCTGGATCTCTCTGCAGTGGTATCAGTGGAGGGTTATGCGCGACAGGATCAGCTACTAATTTACATTTAAGTAAAGTTACAACCATAAATAAATAAATAAATGAATAAATAAATGTATTGCCAGTCTCTAAACACAGACCAGTAAAGCCTTTTATCGCCCTCTTGTGGCCATAAAGTGTAACTACAGTGCAATTGGTGTAAAGTTAGAGAGACTGCATATAGCTTTCACTTCCGGTTAAACAATTTATAAACAATAAAACACAAAATATTATATGTCAAACGGAGTAAACTACAGTTAGTGTGTGTATATAAAATTATAGATAATTATTATCTTATTTAGGACGACAGTGTGTCCTAAAATAGAGAAACGTTTAGCCGAGCTAGCGGTAGAGCTAACCAGCTTCTCCATTGTCACAGACAGTATTTTCTTTATTTCGTGATAATAAGCGGCCAGTTTTTCAACTCACATTTCAAAAATAATTCTCGCACAGCATCAAATATCTCCTTTATTTCAATGATTAATTTAGTCGTGCATCGCTGTCACTTGTATTTATCTTGATGGTAGCGGATTAAATTTGCTAAACGGGAACATGTAACGTTAAGTAGCAGAAGTGTTACAGCTTCAGTCTGTTATTATGAGACTTATTTTATATGATGCGGAACCATAAGAAGAAGCGATTTGTATTTAACAGTTGTAGTCACCGTTAACTCGAGGGCTCAATACTGTGAATGGATGAAATATCCGCTGTTATTAGCACTAGTTAGCCTAGCCTAGCTTGGGGTACTCACTCGCTCTGATTATTTTTGTGCGGACTCACATACAGACATCTAGTGTCGCTGCCCTCTAGTGGACAGATACTGTCATTACACTTGAAGTGTTAAGTTCACAGTAATGCATACGATTAGTACTTCCGGTCAACAAAATAAAACTAAAAAGCGAAATAACCGCACCGCTATGAGGAAAATAAAGAGTCAGGATAAAAATAAACTAGTCTTTGAAAATAAAACTCTTGGAAGAAGGACTGTTATTATTTTTACATTACATTTACATATTTAAAATAAAATGCTGTTAAAATATATGCGCTTGATATAAATAATAAATAATGTTTGAACATAATATTAAGTTGAGAAGGTTAAATAAATAAAATGATATATGATAATTGTGGTTGATTGATGAGGTTGTTTGTTCACTGCCCTCCGGTGGCCACAGTTTGTAATATACCAGAACATTATAGGATCAGACCTCAGCTCAAATTAATTATTCGTTACAGATGTATAGTGCACGAAAAACTAATCTATAACCAGTTAACCTCTAAACACAGAGCAGTGTTATGTTAAAACCAGGCCCTCTTGTGGCCATAAAGTGTAACTACATTACAATTAGTGTAAAGTTAGACAAACTGCATATAGCTTTCACTTCCGGTTGAAATGTTATTACGAAAATAAAATAACACGTTATTTTTCATTATTATTTTATTATCTTACAGAATATCAAACTATATGCAAAACAGAGTAAACAAAAATTAGTGTGTGTGTATATATGAAATAACATATAATTATTATATTATTTAAGGTGGCACTGTGTCCTAAAACGGAGAAACGTTTAGCCGAGCTCGCGGAGCTAATCATCGCCCCCATTAACACTGGTAATATTTTCTTTAAAATAAGGGGCCAGTTTTCAACACACAATTCAAAGCAGTTCACGCACATCATCAAATATCTCTTTTATCTCACTGATTATTTTAGTCATGAGTTGCTGTCATATAGTTTAGTTTGATGGTAGCGGATTCAATTTGCCAATCGGGAACATGTAACTAGGAAGTACAGCTTCAGTTTACTGAACGGCTTATTATATAGAATGTGAAACTGTAAGAAGAAAGCGATTTGTATTTAAAAGTTGTGGACACCATTAATTCGAGGGGTCATTTAAGTGAACTATATTAGTTAAATAGAACAGACATAGAAAATCCGCTGTAATTAGCACCAGCTAACCTAGCCTAGCCTGTGGCTCTCACTCTATCATGTCTATGGACTCACATACAGAAGACGAGTGTTGCTTCCCTCTAGTGGACAGAAACTGTCATTACACTTGAAGTGTTAAATTACATAAGGGTAGTTCTTCCGGTTTTTAAAATAGAAAATATTCCAAACATATTTGTACTTGAAAATAAATAATATGTCAACTATAAACTACAGTGTAGAAAGACTGTGGAAATTAATTATTATTAAATTATATTTTTAGTATTACATTATTATGCCACGGAATTGGTGTTCACTTGATGTACAGATGTAAAGATATAGATTGTGTGTGTAATTTGCATATTTCTGTGTGAGTTTTTAAATGCGCATTTATTACAGATTGTGCTCATTGAACACTGCGCCTAAAACGCCTTGAGTTATTGTTTTCATGTATTTGCATGGAAGATGTTTAAATGAGCATCTAGAGTCTGAGGTTTTATTGTATTTTCCCCACAGATTTTTGTGGAATAAATTCTATGTAATAACTGTGTGAAAGTGAAAGACTTTTTTTACTCAGGCAATAACTGTACCACCAAACTCCACAGGTGAGGTCAAATAATGATGGATGTGTTAGTCTTGAGATTCATCACTGTGACAAATGTTAGTGTGATGATGATCTGAATAACAACCAGTGGACACTAATCTGCTTGTTCAAATGTTGCTTCATTTATATCCTCAGGGTTTTCTTCTCCTTATGTACTCAGATATGAATGAAACATGTCCATTACTCAGTGTGTTTTCTGACTATGATCATTTGCTTGATCTACTTTACATCATGTGAAATCATGTTTACAAATGCAAAAGAAACATCAACTTTCAGGAGTGCTGCCTTGGAGAATTTTTGTGTCTCCCCAACAATGTCACAATCAAACCTACTCCCTTCATTTCATATATTTGTTTTCTTTATTGAAACTGTCAGGTGATATGTTTGCCTGTGTGTCCACAAACTTTGAAAGTTGTCAGGAAAATGTACATAGCAACAGTAAAAATGTGATTATTTTTACTTATAAAACGTTTTTCTTTTGTATCTTAACTGACTGTCATGTTTTCGACTCTCTTGCAGTTCACTGTTTCACCACCAAATCCGATCAATAACCTAAATATTTATGAATGAAAAGCATCATAAACACGTTTTTTAGATATAACACTGCAGACTGTGTTTTACTACAACACAGAAACTATCAGACGAGTGTTTCCAGAAGCCGTCAGTCAACATTATGTCTGTTTATAATGAGGAGGAACAAACTGAATCCTTCACAGCAGACAGCTTAGTTACACTGAGGATTTATTCACATCATTTACTTTAGGAAAATACTCCAGTCCTGCACTGACAATCTGTGTTAACAAGAAAATAAATGTATCAAAAGCAAAAATATTCCCTGTGACATACTGTTATAATTATCAGCATTAATGTTTAATCTTCATAACTATTATTATTAAACTCCTTAAACTGAAACTTGAACACACTGATACAGAAGATCATGAATCAAGAACAGACATGTTGACAGATAAACCTGTCTAACCTGTTCTGTCTCTATCACAGGTAAAAACCTGCCTCATTCCAGGAAGTAGCTAATTCACCTGTTCAGTATTCAGGTTGGAGTGAAGTCTTCTTCATCTCTCTGGACTGGTTAAATAAACTGTAAGTTTGATTTGTTTAAAGCTTTAACTTTGTCTTCAGTAACTTTAATGTTTGTTTCTGCTCTGTAATGTTTGTAGAAGATGTTCACTTCTTATTTCATTATTAAGTTTGTATCACTCTGTTTGAAGATCAGTCTACATTATTATTAGATAAATGATTCACTGGAATCAAACAGTGTGATGATCAGATTAAATTAAATTATTAAATGTTCATTAATCTGGATCCAGCCTCAGATTTAAG
The DNA here is from genome assembly GCF_022458985.1 of Mugil cephalus. Classification (NCBI taxonomy): domain Eukaryota; kingdom Metazoa; phylum Chordata; class Actinopteri; order Mugiliformes; family Mugilidae; genus Mugil; species Mugil cephalus. The sequence goes on along the minus strand of NC_061792.1, from coordinate 12,473,461 downwards.
TCTAAAGTTACTTTCACTTTCATCACTGTTGTGTCACAGATATTTTTCTCTGTGTAAACTCTGTTTATAATGTTTAACTCTTTAACATCAGTTTAGTTTCAGCAGAAACACTTTAGAAATAGTTCACGGCGACAGAGACAGAGCTGAAAATATAAAGTATACGAACGAGGCGACTATAAATCTATCCGCCATTTTGTGTGTGTGCGTGTGTGTGTGTGTGTGTGACCATCTCGGGAGTGCGCTTTAATACGCTTTTGTACAGATGTCACTTTGCTTTAGTTTAATCTAGTTTAGATAATTTATTCGTCATAATAACAACGTGTTTCCCCGTGTGCATCTTTATCGACATACAAGATACTTCACAGTCACTTCATTTAACAAACACTGAGACACTTTGAAATGTCTATATATCTCATGCCTGTGATTGCAGATTGGAGATTGGATAAGATTATTTTATTTTTATTTATTCTGTTTTTTATTTGACTCTTATTCTTATGTTTATGTCTAGTTCAAATACGTTCTGTTATCTTGGAACTCCTGGACAAAACAATTTCCCTGTGGGCATCAATAAAGTGATCTTGATTTCTACAGCTTCATGTCTCCATCTAGTGGACTGATAGTAGAACAACAGCTGATAGTAGAGTCACTGTCTGACTTCATCCACTGACACTGATATGAATCAGAAAATAAGAACCAGTCACTGGAGGAGCAGCTGATGTTTTTATAGCAGAAATGAAGTCAAGGATTTGATGTTCAGGTGAATGATTTGTGTTTCCTCTGCAGGTGAAGGTAGAAAGTGTGTGTGAGCTGATGTGAATCCAGCAGCATGGATCAGTGTGAGGACAGAGAGGAGGGAGTCCCTCCCTCTAAAACCACTCTGAGTGGAGAACAGCATTTTAAACAACATTTATCTGAGAAAAGGTAAGATAATGTTACAAGAAGTACAGAAGTCAGTGAGCGCCCCCTTGTGTTCAGTCAGGTTTTCAGCTGGTCTCAGTGGTCCAGTTGGTCCACAGTGATCTGCTCTTTCTAGTTTTTATAGCAGCTTCAGTAACTGTGAGGTAATGTTTTTCATGTTTGTCTCCTAGGAGTCATCAGAGAGAAGAATCTGACGACTTTAAACCTGAACCCAGCTGTGTGTCTATGAAGAGTGATCGATCAAAGGATGCAGAGATTACCTTTAAAAGACAAGAACCTTCAACTGTGAAGAGGTAAAGAAATAATAACTGTCCTCTGGAGTTTATATATGTGAAATACTATGTTCATTGTGTGAAGCTTCAGACTTTGTTGGACTTGTTGAATGTTGATAATTAGTGAATTTCTCTCAATCCATCAGGAAGCAGCAGAAACCTGAACCCAGCTGTGTGTCTATGAAGAGTGATCGATCAAAGGATGCCTTCATTACCTTTAAAAGACAAGAATCCACCACTGTAAAGAGGTAAAGGAATAATAACTGTCCCCTGGAGTTTATATATGTGAAATATGATGTTCGCCGTGTGAAGCTTCAGACTTTGTTGAATGTTGACAATTAGTGAATTTCTCTTAATCCATCAGGAAGCAGCAGAAACCTGAACCCAGCTGTGTGTCTATGAAGAGTGATCGATCAAAGGATGCAGAGATTACCTTTAAAAGACAAGAACCCTCTACTTTGAAGAAGTAAGATTTAAATTAATTTAAAATTAACATCATGGTCAGATGTACTTCTGAGTAAATCCTGCTACTATAGAGCCACAATACGTCCTGAACTAACTGTGGAAAATTCATGTTGTCATCATCGACTGGTAAAACAAGCAGCACCTTTAGACTAGGTTACTGTGTCATGTCAGAGGCTTTCTGGGTTTATGTATGTTATGATATTTCTGTTGGACTTTGATGAGTTTCATCTCTTCCTTGTTTAAACCTGATGAACTGAGGATTTTTCTCCATCGACCAGGAAACAACAGAAAACAGACTCACAAGAACCAGAACATGAACCCAGCTCAACGATGAGATATTGGTTCTCTAACCTAACAAGGAAATTATCTGCTTCAATAAAGTAAGATATAAAGGCACTGAAAGCTATTATAATGTCTTGTACATGTGATATTCTGTGTCTGTGAGGGGGAAATAGTTCAGGACAGTGTCTTTCTGTCCCTGTGGTAAAATGATACTATAGCCGTTATCTGAAGGAGTATTGTATGTAATTGCAAGTTATGTAGAAAAAACTCAGGATTGACACATTGACTTTCTGTGATTCTCAGTCATCAGGTTTTTGATCAGTGGTTTCACCTCTTTATTAATGTCACAGTAGAGATTATTCTGATAAGACCATTCACTACACAACACACTATCATTAACTCACTGTGGTTTATGTTTGTAGGGAAAACACACATTAATTACAGATGGTGGAGACAATAATGTGAACTAATTATTGATGATTCATTCACAGAGTGAAGCAGCGTCAAACACCGCTGGACTCCATATTTAAGGTCTGTACATGGACAACAACTACTTTCCATCATCTCCAAGCTGCTCTTTGTAGACCAGTGGACTGTCAGTCTGTCCAACATGGATCTGATGTTTGTCTCCATGATTTCAGTCTCGTTCTCATTCAGATAGTTTTCTGTTCCAGCTGCTGGAGGACAACATTGTGACTTTTGTGAAGGAGGAGCTGAAGAAGATTCAGAGGGATCTGAGTCCAGATTACCCAGAATGCTTAGCGAGTCAGAGGGAGGATGAGGAGGTGTTGGAGGGTGAGGATGAAGAGCAGAGGAGGAGCAGCAGAGAGGCATTTGTGAAGATCACACTGAACTTCCTGAGGAGAATGAAGCAGAAGGAGCTGGCTGATCGTCTGCAGAGAAGTAAGAGGATTTCTATGAACATTGAACCTGATGAATGAATTAAACATTTACTAATGTCTCAAGAGATGGAACAAAACATAATCACACTTATTCTTTAGGGAAATGAAATGTTGGAATAATTACCATGTAAGTGATTCACTAATCTATTTGTTGTTTGTTCATTCAGGACATGAAGCTGCAGTTTGTCGACGTGAACTTAAATCTAGTCTGAAGGAGAAGTTCCAGTGTGTGTTTGAGGGGATTGCTAAAGCAGGAAACTCAACTCTTCTGAATGAGATCTACACAGAGCTCTACATCACAGAGGGAGAGACTGCAGAGGTCAATGATGAACATGAGGTCAGACAGATTGAAACAGCATCCAGGAAACTAGACAGACCAGAAACAACCATCAGACCAGGAGACATCTTTAAAGCCTCACCTGGAAGACATGGACCAATCAGAAGAGTGATGACAAAGGGAGTGGCTGGCATTGGGAAAACAGTCTTAACACAGAAGTTCACTCTGGACTGGCTGAAGACAAAGCCAACCAGGACATCCACTTCACATTTCCATTGACTTTCAGAGAGCTGAATGTGTTGAAAGAGAGAAAGTTCAGCTTGGTGGAACTTGTTCATCACTTCTTCACTGAAACCAAAGAAGCAGGAATCTGCAGCTTTGAAGAGTTCCAGGTTGTGTTCATCTTTGATGGTCTGGATGAGTGTCGACTTCCTCTGGACTTCCACAAGACTGAGATCCTGACTGATGTTACAGAGTCCACCTCAGTGGATGTGCTGCTGACAAACCTCATCAGGGGGAAACTGCTTCCCTCTGCTCACCTCTGGATAACCACACGACCTGCAGCAGCCAATCAGATCCCTCCTGAGTGTGTTGACATGGTGACAGAGGTCAGAGGGTTCAATGACCCCCAGAAGGAGGAGTACTTCAGGAAGAGGTTCAGAGATGAGGAGCAGGCCAGCAGCATCATCTCCCACATCAAGACATCACGAAGCCTCCACATCATGTGTCACATCCCAGTCTTCTGCTGGATCTCTGCTACAGTTCTGGAGGATGTGTTGAAAACAAGAGAGAGAGGAAAGCTGCCCAAGACCCTGACTGAGATGTACATCCACTTCCTGGTGGTTCAGACCACAGTGAAGAAGGTCAAGTATGACGGAGGATCTGAGATAGATCCACTCTGGAGTCCAGAGACCAGGGAGATGATTGAGTCTCTGGGAAAACTGTCTTTTGATCAGCTGCTGAAAGGAAACCTGATCTTCTATGACTCAGACCTGACAGAGTGTGGCATCGATATCAGAGCAGCCTCGTGTACTCAGGAGTGTTGACACAGATCTTTAAAGAGGAGAGAGGACTGTACCAGGAAAAGGTGTTCTGCTTCGTCCATCTGAGTGTTCAGGAGTTTCTGGCTGCTCTACATGTTCATCAGACCTTCATCAACTCTTCTGTCAATCTGATGGATGAACAACAAACTACTTCCTGGAAGTCTAAAATGTTTAACAAACCAAATCTAACAGATCTCCACCAGAGTGCTGTGAACAAAGCCTTACAGAGTCCACATGGACACCTGGACTTGTTCCTCCGCTTCCTCCTGGGTCTTTCACTGGAGACTAATCAGACTCTTCTAAAAGGCCTGATGAAACAGACAGAAAGCTCACAGACTGAGGAAACAGTCCAGTTCATCAAAAAGAAGATCAGTGAGGATCTGTCTGTAGAGAGAAGCATCAACTTGTTCCACTGTCTGAATGAACTGAATGATCGTTCTCTAGTGGAGGAAATCCAACAGTCCCTGAAATCAGGACGTCTCTCCACTGATAAACTGTCTCCTGCTCAGTGGTCAGCTCTGGTCTTCATCTTACTGTCATCAGAAAATAATCTGGATGAGTTTGACCTGAAGAAATACTTTGATTCAGAGGAAGCTCTTCTGAGGCTGCTGCCAGTGGTCAAAGCCTCCAACAAAGCTCTGTAAGTACAGTGATAGTTTTAGTCATTAATAGATACATAGCAATCTTTAAACTGAGGGAAATAAAAGTCTGACTAGTTCTTTATATTTTATTTTCTCTGCAGACTCAGTGGCTGTAATCTCTCAAAAAGAAGCTGTGAAGCTCTGTCCTCAGTTCTCAGCTCCCAGTCCTCTAATCTGACAGAACTGGACCTGAGTAACATCAACCTGCAGGATTCAGGAGTGAAGCAGCTGTGCACTGGACTGAAGAGTCCAGACTGTAAACTGGAAACTCTGAGGTCAGTTCAGACTGCTTTGTTTTTTATTCATGTTTTCATTTCAGCTTTTATTCATTTAATTGAATTATTATTGATTGAAGATGTGGCATACAGAGGCATCAGTGGGGGTATATAACTACAATATTATTATTTGCATTTAGTATAGCTCATGTTCAGAGTGTAGTGAAAATTGTCTGTGTGTTTTCTAATAAGGAAAGGTTGGTTTATTGTTGAAAATGTTATCAAGTAGTATGCGGTATCTAACTTCTACTAAGTATTCAGGGACAAGGGAAATCTCGCATGAATATGTTTAGAGAACGAGAACACACTTTAGTGTGAAACTAGTTTGTGCGTGTGTGGCGAACTGTGATTGTGAAATACATATTTTTGCTCTTTGCAGGTAAGGAGTTGGAATTCGGTAATTGACATGTGAATATGTTATGTGTGAGTTTATGATCCCGGTTGAACTTTATGCAGTATTGTTTATGAATGTTGTTCTTGTTTAGCCAATGTACCGTACAGTAAATAATTTAGTTGTACATGATGAAATTGGTCTTGAATAACAATGCAACAGATACGATTATTGTTTGGATGTTGGGGCAGATGTTCATCATTTTTCTGTATTAGGATATCGAATACGTTCAGAGGATGAGAACACATTTGAGTGTGAAGTGACTGTGTGCGTGTGTGGCGATCTGTGATTGTAAAATACATATTTTTGCTCTTTGCAGAACAAAATGAAAGACTTTCAAATTAAATGTGTAGTGGAGGGCAACTTCACTCTGCGAACGCGCCCTCTGCTGGTAGAAGGACATGCTGAGCACTTATTGACCCTTTTGCCTTCACTCTGTGGTCCATCTCATCCCAAACCATCTGGATTGGGTTTAGGTCAGATGACTGTGGAGGTCAGGCCAGTCCATCACTCTCCTTTTTGATCAAATAGCCCTTAGACAGTCTGGAGGTGTGTTTGGGGTCATTGTCCTGTTGAAAAATAAATGCCATCATGCTTCCTCCTCCATGCTTCACAGTGGGAACCATCCATGTAGAGACCATTCACACATCTCAAATTTGGACTCATCAGACCAAAGCACAATTTCCACTGGTCTAAATCTCCTCTGCTTGTTGTTTTTCCTTAGTCGTGGTTTCTTAGCAGCTATTTGACCATAAACCTGATTCTCCTCTGAACAGTTGATGTAGAGATGTGTCTGCTACTAGAACTCTGTGTGGTATTTATCTGGGCTCTAATCTGAGGTGCTGTTAACTTGTTATTTCTGAGGCTGGTGACTCAGCAGCAGAGGTGACTCTTGGTCTTCTTTTCGGGGATCCTCATGTCAACAGTTTGGGGACACATTCAAAGTTTTTGCTGTTTTCCAGACTGACCTCCAGTCCTTAAAGTAATGATGGACTGTCCTTTCTCTTTTCTTAGCCGATTGGTTCTTGCCATAATATAAATTGTAACAGTTGTCAAATAGGGCTGTCAGCTGTGTACCAACCTGACTTCTACACAACACAACTGATTGTCTCAACTTTATTAAGAAGGCAAGAAAACAAATGAACCCTGACAAGGCTCAGCTGTGAGATGAAAATCATGAAGCTCATTGAGAGAAGGTCAAAGGTTTTCAGAAATGTCAATAAAACAAAGGGTGGCTACTTTGAGGAATCTAAAATGTAAAACTTGTTTTATTTGCTGCATAATTCCATATATGTTGCTTCGTATATTCAATATATTCAGTATGTATCTACGATGTAGAAAGAAGTAAAAATAAAGAGAAAACATTGAATGAGAAGATGTGTTCAACGTTTGACTGGTAGTTGGGTTCAGCTACACGTTTAAAACCTGAACACATCTTATTATTCTTTATTCAGATTGAAGTCCTGCAGGTCAAGATTCTTAATGAAATATCAAATGAATTAATGATACACAGACCTTCTAACCTAACAGTTTTTTGTCTTCATTCAGTTTGAACAGCTGCAGTTTGTCAGAGATCAGCTGTTATACTCTGGTCTCAGCTCTGAAGTCCAACCCCTCCCATCTGAAACATCTGGACCTGAGTAACAACAAGCTGAAGGATTCTGGAGTGAAACATCTGTGTGGTTTTCTGGAGAGTCCAGACTGTAGACTGAAGACTCTGAGGTCAGACATCATGTTTTATTTGTGTGTTCAGATTAATATGATGAGAAAGTTATGTTGACACTAATCTACAGACATCAGGCTGATGTTCTACTGATGTTCTACTGATCCACACTGAGCACAACTGAGCTAACAAACAGAAAACAAAGGAAACTTATATAGTGGCTGATCAGGCCAATTACACACAAAGGGAACAACATAAAACACCAACACATTAACTAACAAAAAAACAAACAACACAGGACAGTTTGTTTACCAGTCAAATAAACATAATAAACCAACCCCAAAATATTCAAATAACAATTTTTAACCTAATGAAATAAACAAAATAGTTAAACTAATTAACCCCAAATCCCCCCTGTTGTAACAGGCTCTTGGTACGACCTTATTAGCACTTCCTGTATTTAAAACCACAGTTTCCTGGGGGCCGTCCTTTCGCTGGATGCCCCCAGCAGCAGAAGCCAGCCTTGAGTATATAAAATGTCAATCCTGCAAAATGACGAACTTTCTCTGATTTCAAGGTGACGTCTTCAAATGTCTCATTTTGTTCAAAACTAAAAATATTCAGTTTACTCTGATTGGCTGAATGAAAACCACATGACAATGAACCTCACTGAAAAAGACACAGGGGACACAATTTAAAATGTGATGATGTCACCAAATATGGTTCCTTGCCCCATAAAGGGTTAAACAATTGGTAACATCATTTATTATCATGCAATAAGAAAATGTTCTAAGTAATAATACTTAAATATTCTTTTCTAATTTCTTCATACACTTTCATTCAGTATTTCTTCATAATTTACTGATTGTCAGAATGAAGGACTTATTGTGAAATTCCTCTCAGTTTATTTTGAAGGGCTGTAGCTTTGAATCCACATACAGAGAATCACAGTGAATGTTAGTTTTAACTTAGTTACTTGGTAGAGATGTCTTCTACCTTCAGAGTTACACTTTTATTTCCATCACAAAAGCCAAAAAATAAATGAATTAATAAATATCAAGATATAATTTGTCCCTGGGCCTGAATGTTTCATTTTAATTTTCATGTTTTGAGCATAAAACTAAAAATCTACATATTGAAGTGTCAACTGGTTTTCTTATATATTTTTCGTTTTAAGTTTCTTAATGAAATATCAAATGAATGAATGATACACAGACCTTCTAACTTAACATCCTTTATTCTTTATTCAGTTTGATTCGCTGCAGTTTGTCAGAGATCAGCTGTGATTATCTGGTCTCAGTTCTGAAGTCCAACCCCTCCCATCTGAAACATCTGGACCTGAGTTACAACAACAACCTGAAGGATACTGGAGTGAAACATCTGTGTGGTTTTCTGGAGAGTCCAGACTGTAGACTGGAGACTCTGAGGTCAGACATCATGTTTTATTTGTGTGTTCAGATTAATATGATGTGAAAGTTGTGTTGACACTAATCTACAGACATCAAGCTGAAATTCTACTGATCCACACTGAGGATCTTCATGGTAAAGACACTTTACACTAGATTTGATTTGGATTTGGTTTGATAACTAATGAAACTATTGTAAAGATAAATGACAGATGTATTTTCATGTTTAGTCCTAATTTAAATGTCTCCATCATAACATGAACATATTTTAGAGTCTTGATCATCATTTTGATTTTCACCTTCAGTTTCACATCACGCTTTTCAAATTAAAACCACAACAACAACTAATATTTTCTGATGTTATTAATGAAGCTGTCCATTATTGAAATACTTGAGTTTATAAAAACATCAATCATCATGCAAAATATTGATCCAACTTTCTCAGACTTTAAGGTGATGTCTCCAGATTTCTGTTTTTATCCCAAACCAGAAATATTCAGTTTACTGTGATAGAAAAGATAAAATGTTCCCAGTGAATAAACTGGGAACAGTTTAGTTTTTCTGTTTGATCAATGACTCAAACCATCATCACGATGGTTCAGCCCTAGAAGCTGCAATCAGAAGCTGCAACACCAACAACTGCATCACCTTGGACACTGTTTTGCTACTTTTGTACATTTGTTCATGATGGTAATTATGTAATTCTTTTGAATATACTGTTTATTTTATCTTACTAGATAATATTTATTGTTTATTTTAATCTAATCTCATTTTACTTTGTCTTTCTTGTGGTTTTTAAGAGTGTTACTTTCATGTGCAACAAAGCTACTGTGACCAAGTCATTTCCCTCACGGATCATTAAAGTCTGTCTAAGTCTAAACATGTATTTAGACCATATGAACACAGGAGCTGATTCAGACACTTGTTAACATCATCAATTAGACAACGTTAGTACACTTTTTCATGGTACCTAATAAATCATTTTCACTCAGAGTTTATGTAGAGGTGGACCTTGTAGACTACATTAGACCCAGATTAGACCTGAGAATGTTTCCTTGATCTTCTCTGATTGGCTGAATGAAAACCACATGACAATAAACCTCACTGAGAGACACAATTTAAAATGTGATGATGTCACCAAATATGGTTCCTTGCCCCATAAACAGTTAAACAATTGGTAACATCATTTATTATCATGTAATAAGAAAATGTTCTAAGTAATAATACTTGAATATTCTTTTCTAATTTCTTCATACACTTTCATTCAGTATTTATTCATAATTTACTGATTGTCAGAATGAAGCACTTATTGTGAAATTCCTCTCAGTTTATTTTGAAGGGCTGTAGCTTTGAATCCAAATACAGAGAATCACAGTGAATGTTAGTTTTAACTTAGTTACTTTTGTAGAGATGTCTTCTACCTTCAGAGTTACACTTTTATTTCCATCACAAAAGCCAAAAAATAAATGAATGAATAAATATCAAGATATAATTTGTCCCTGGGCCTGAATGTTTCATTTTATTTTAAATGATTTGAGCATAAAACTAATAATCTACATATTGAAGTGTCAACTGGTTTTCTTATATATTTTTCAGTTTAAGTTTCTTAATGAAATATCAAATGAATCAATGATACACAGACCTTCTAACTTAACATCTTTTATTCTATATTCAGATTGATTTTCTGCAGGTTGTCAGATATCAGCTGTGATTCTCTGGTCTCAGCTCTGAAGTCCAACCCCTCCCATCTGAAACATCTGGACCTGAGTAAAAACAACCTGATGGATTCAGGAGTGAAACATCTGTGTGGTTTTCTGGAGAGTCCAGACTGTAGACTGGAGACTCTGAGGTCAGACATCATGTTTTATTTGTTTGCTGATGACTTTGTAGTGGTAGGGTGTGTTAGAGATGGACAGGAGGTGGAGTATACGACACTGACCACAGACTTTGTGAAGTGGTCCCAGGCAAACCACCTACTCGTGAATGTGGACAAGATCACAGAGCTGGAAGAGGTCACCAGTGGAGCTCATCCCCATCCAGGGCCTGGAGGTGGAAAGTAGTGGACCACTACGATTCTGTGTACAAGAAGGGCCTGAGTAGACTCTACTTTCTCAGGAAGCTCAGGTCTTTCAACGTGTGCAGTGAATTACTAGAGTCTTTCTAACCAGTCTGTTGTAGCGAGTGCCTGTTCTTTCCTGTGGTTTGTTAGGAGAGTAGTAGCAGCAAAAAGACAAAACCAGCAAATTGATCTGAAAGACTGGACATGTGATCGGTAGAGAGTTGGAGTCATTTTGTCTCAGTGATGGACAGGAGGACACTGGATAAACTGCTCTCCATTATGGACAATCCATCCCAGTAACCCAACAGTAGAGGGTCAGAGGAGCTCATTCTCCAGCAGAATGATTCAGCTCCACTGCCACAGTGAACACTGCACACTTATTTTATTCCATCTGTCTTTATTCCATCTAAGTTGTGTTGACACTAATCTACAGACACCAGGCTGATATTCTACTTGATTAACTTTGACGTCTCATCAAATAATTGATAAATGTCACATGAATCAGTGATGAAATGCATCGTCATGTTTAGTCATAAATGTCAGACGTTTTTTTTTTTGGTCAACATGAGTTTATAGCGATGGCTCCACTGGTCGTCTGACACCTGAATGAATAATAACAAAACAACAGCAATAATGTCTGAACTTTTTCCTTTCAACTTCTCTCTTTTATTCTTTCTTCAGGTTGATTGGCTGCAGGTTGTCAGAGATCAGCTGTGATTATCTGGTCTCAGCTCTGAAGTCCAACCCCTCCCATCTGAAACATCTGGACCTGAGTTACAACTTCCTGAAGGATTCAGATGTGAAGCAGCTTCTTGATCTTGTGAAGAGTCCAGACTGTAGACTGGAGACTCTGAGGTGAGTGGAGGGTTGGAGTCAGTTCATTCTTCTTTCAGTAGTTTTGTACTAGACACAGAATCTAAAGTGTTTCCTGGAAACCTGCTGCGGTTTTCTTCAGAGATGCTGTCAGAGGAGAATGGAGACAGACTGGACAGAAAGACAGAGACAACAGTCAGACAACCAGATCATCCTGAAGCTTGTTGTGTTGATGTTTTCAGGAAATAAATGTGGATTCCAGCTGACAGCCTTACTAGATGAATAGAGACAGTGGTCCTCATTCATCAGATCTGATCTCAGACTCTTTGTTCTCTCACCTCAAAACTAAACAACTGATCAGTTTCATCTTTGTCACAGCTCTGGATTAGTCTGACTGAAGCCTGTAAATCACAGAACCATCATTACATTTAGTAACCATGTGGTCTTTCTACAGAGCAGAAACTCTGCTGAGGTCCAGTCATCCAATCTGTATCTCTGTCATTAGTTTCATCAGATTCTTCAATGTTTCTTAGTCAGCTGATGCTTCAGAAACACATGAGATGTTCATCAACACACTCAGACTCTTTATTGAAATGGAACAGCTGGAAATCCATCACTAAAGTAGTAGTAGTTAAGTAGATTTAATTGTATAAGGAACCATATATATTGTCCTTCATGTTAAAAATATTCTCAGCCTCAAAATTCTGTGGACTGTGAATATTTGTTGCTGCTGATGATGAAGTGATTCTCTGTAAACACTGACTTATCTACTGTTGTTGTTGTTCTCTCTACAGCTGGCGGTGAACAGGACGGTATGTGAGCTGAGAGAGGATGAGCTGAGTCCTGATGATCCAGAGGTTGAATCAGCAGCAGCTTGTGTGTAGAGAGACTCTGACTGGACCATGTTACTGGGAGGTGGAGTCAAGAGATTAAAATCCTCAACAGAGCTGCACAAACTTTAACACCAACAAGTAAAGACCAGTCCCTCTCCTGAATTATTGGACCCATTAATCAACCAGCATCAAGGGTTTCTTTCTATATTCTAATGTGTCTCTTCACTTCTGTGTTTATTGTACTGTTTATTTTACTCCTTTTTCAACCCAAACATTTATTTCATTTGAAAAGAAGCAGGAAGCAGTTTTCACACTGAGCCTCTGCTTTATGTATCATTGTCAGAGATGGAGATAAACTATTGTTGTTATTGTGACACACTTTCATCTACACTTTGCTTTGTTGTGCTTCACTCTTCACTGACTGGTTACAGAGACGTTATTTATAAGAGCTCAGCACCTTCAGAAAACCTTAAAGGCTCATTTAAGACTTAATTAATGGCACTTCTAGGTTTTCCATAATGATTGTTTCAAGTTCTTATATGGTTAAGTTGCTCCTCCTATTTATTATTTATTGCACTTTTTCACATACACTTTTTAAATGTCTTTCAAAATGTAGAATGATCATAAATCACACAGATCTCAAACTCGTTAATGTATGAATTCAGTTACGTGAACAGTGAAGGATTCGTTTCAATCACAAATAATGTACGATGCAACTATGTCTTGGTTAAACGTTGCTGTATATTCTTGTGTATTTTGTACGTTCTTTCAAATTTCATACTGTATTTTATTGTTGATAGATTGCTTGTATATATTTTCATAGCAAACTGCTCTGCTTTATTTAACATTTGCGATGTGCATGCATCCATCTGTTTAAGTGACTCATTTATTTGCAATAAATTATTTATGATGTTGCTCCGATGATGCTTTATTTTATTTATGGATTTCGAACATGAGAAAAACTACAAAAAGAATGTTAACATAACATGTCCGAAAGGAAGTAGGAAAAAGCTTATTTAATCCTTCCCCTTCTCCTTTCTCAGTAATTAATAATCAGTTTCTTAGTTTCCATTTTTTACAGTTCATGTTCTAGTTTACATTTTTTAGTGTATATTAGGCGCTAGCTGTAGTTCAATGATGTGGCCACCGGATGGCAGTGATCGTGATGGTTTCTCTGGTCGTTATTAAAACAATATCATGTAGTTCATCGTTTCACCGCCAGATGGAGAAAAACTGTCACCGGTCATTTTCCTCTCGTAGAAGAAGAAACCGGAAATAGTGAACAAGTGTTGATCAGTCAATGGTGTTGATTAATTAACCTGATTAATGTTGAGTTAGCAACTGACTTTGGTCTCACTGTATAGGAAACAAATAAGTAAAACCCGACATGAAGACACTGAGAGTTATATCCAGGTACAGTAATTCGTGTTTAAAGTTGACTTCCTGTTCGTGTTTAGCTGTTAGCTTTGAAGCTAATAGAGGAGGAGCTTGTTTTTGTTTTGCTAAAGTTAAGAAGAATATTATGTAGCGTTTCACTGCTTCATCCCAAATAAAACTGGTTTGAGCATTAATTTAATATTAACACGGTTCAGGTAAACACGACATTACAGATATTTATCTACTGTTTTTAAACGACGTGTCATCAGTGTAACATGGAGAAGAAATGTGAACATGTTCATTTAAAACCAATGCAGGAGCCTCCAGTTCTTCATGGTTAAAGTCATCTTTTTGTTTCCTTGTTTGTGTCTGGACCAGCAGTCTACAGCCTAAAGACACTCAGTTTATCATAGAAATCACAGGTGGACACGCAACGTTTTATATTTCAAGCCTAAATGATGTGAAATGAAGAACAGTGACGTGATGTGTGTTTACTGCAGGTGGAGAACATGCTGATGGATACCACAACCAGAGCAGCCCTCAGGCTAAAGGCATTTTCTACTCCTCACGAGCAAAGATCAGCCCACCCCGGGCAGAGGGGTGGTCCCTACACCTAAGTGCAGAGCGTCCAGCGACCCAGGCCGAGGGGACCCAAGGGACAGGGGTAGAAAGGAAAACATCCCAAGGTGGCAGAACACTGGAGACCTAAAATAAATAAATAGATAATAAAATTAAATAAATAATAATAAAAAGAAAAAAGAAACAAAGAAAGAAAAAGAGCCATGTTAAACAGCATAAATATAAATCAACTGTGAAAATAAATAAATATGTTTAAACGGATGTATTGTAGTTCCACCTTGTGTCCACCAGAGGGCAGCGATAGTTATAGTTTGATTTTTTATAACTGATTAAGGTTTTTACTTACGAATCAGGTCTATCTCCACTTGTGACGTTTTAAATTTACATTTATTTGATCTTCATCAGTCTTCATCTCCCTCTGGTTATTTTACAGCTGTGGCTTCTTTTCTCCAGGTGAAGATGAAGTATTTCACTCTCCAACATCTTCTTCTTTTGCTTTATTTATTTGAAGGTGAGACGTTTTGATAACAACTGATATGTTAAAGCAAAAAGTTCATCTGCTCCATTAAAAGGAGACGTTCTGTCTTTATTCTCTGAACAACAAACTATTTTACAACAAAAGTACGTGATTAATAAATAAAAATATATTAATTGAAAAGTATGACAGTTACTTATTCATTCAGTTACTAATATTTATTTGTTCCTGGTTGGAGCTTCACTCAGGGTCTCGTCTTCTTTTCTCCTGGAGGTAAAGTTTTTCTGTCTTTTTGCTCAATAATGTCACGTTCGTCTTATTTTCTCTGCTGTCGCTTTGTTTCCAGAATAATGAAAAGGCTGTTTTCACCTATGATCGATAGATATTTATAGATAAAATAAATAAAAATATAAAACAATGAACTACAAGTGTTGGACTTTGACCACTCATCTGTAACTTCACATTTGATCACTGATCACTTTAACTCCACAGAAGTACAGACCCAGAGCTGGTGTTTCTGACTTTTATTAAACCTGCCAATAAATATGTGAACTCCTGTGACGCTCAGCATAAATACACATGAAGAAGAATACGATGACAACAAACATTTTGCATTTAGTCACAAACAACTTGATTTGACCGACACGAGTCAAAACCTGCAATCATTGCTTCAGCTTTGTGCTTCTTTCACTGGGCAAAGTTGACTCTCAGCCTGAGGAGGAGTTCAGTTTGAGCAGAAAACATCCAAAACAAACACAAAACATGTGGAGAAACTAAACATCTGCACAACTCTTCAAGTATGACATGAAAAACAATCTGCCTGCATCATAAAGCTGCATCTGACGCTAACATTCACACCTTTCACTGGTTACAGCAGCAAATGACTCGACGAGGAAAAAAAACAAACAGACGTTTTATGAGCTGAGCTGAAACATTGTTTGTAAAAAACAAAATTTCTCCAGATTTTTTACTTTAGTGACTATTTTTTATGTCAGTGATGAAATGTATTCGCTGTCATTTTCTGCTGTAACGTCTCGAACTTAAAGTGAAAACGGAAACTTCCTTTTCTGGTCATTCAACAGTTCAGTCTTTCTGTGGGAGCGTCGGATATGTAATTATATGTATGTAATTATCATCGTATTGTTTCTGCTTTTAATAGACAGTCCTAGACTTTGGTTCAAGAAACGCAAGATTGACGAAGAACTGTGAGGTTGACGGGTTGCGTTCATGCATTGTGGGATACAACCTCTGATGCTCTTTCATATAGTAACATCTACATTATACCAATAGATTAAAAATATATACTATTAAAAGGTCAGCTACATGTTTCTCACAATTACATTTTCAAACTTCATGACATCTATGTAGCAGCAGTGACCAGTGACCAGTACTCAGTTCATCCAGAGAAGAGGTGATGATGCACTTAATTCCTAAGGTGTGTCTCCTGCTGGTGTTTTTTACAGTGCACATCTTGTGATTGTTGATTTATATATATATCATGCATGTATCTATGCAGTTCTATGTCTATTCAACTGATGTACTATTAAAATGATGTCCTGTAGTTCCTCTATGTGTCCACCAGAGGGCAGTGATAGTTATAGTTTGATTTTTATAACTGATGAAGGTTTTTACTCTCGAGGAGTCAGTTCATTCATGTTCATTAATAATAATAAAAAAACAAGTCATCTGAAGACAAAGACCACACATATTTACTAAATATGGCAGCTAAAGTAATGTAAAGGTTTTTTTAAACCGTATTTTCAATATTTATGATCAGGTCTAACTCCATTTGTGACGTTTAACATTTACATTTGATCTTCATCAGTCTTCATCTCCCTCTGGTTGTTTTACAGTCGTGGCTTCTTTTCTCCAGCTGAAGGTGAAGTATTTCACTCTCTAACATCTTCTTCTTTTGCTTTATTTATTTGAAGGTGAGACGTTTTGATACAAACTGATCTGTTAAAGCAAAAAGTCCATCTGCTCCATTTAAATGACACTTTCTGTCTTTATGAACAACCAACTATTTAGCAACCACAAGTATGTGATTAATAAATAAAAATATATAAATATTAATTTAAAATAGTGACAGTTGTAATTACTGACTGTGGCCAAATACTTATTTGCTCCTGGTTGGAGCTTCACTCGGTTTTCTGTCTTTTTTTTCAATAATGTCATGTTTTTCTTCTTTTCTCTGCTGTCGCTTTGTTTCCAGAATAATGTTTGTGTATGAATAGGCTGTTTTCACCTGTGATCGATAGATACTGAAACATACTGAAACATACTGAAACATACTGATAGATGCTGATAGATACTGAAACATACTGATAGATACTGATAGATGCTGATAGATACTGATAGATACTGAAACATACTGATAGATACTGATAGATGCTGATAGATGCTGATAGATACTGATAGATACTGATAGATACTGAAACATACTGATAGATACTGATAGATGCTGATAGATACTGATAGATACTGAAACATACTGATAGATACTGATAGATGCTGATAGATACTGATAGATACTGATAGATACTGATAGATGCTGATAGATAGATCAACTCACGGAAAATATAAAATAAAATAAAATACAAAACAGTTGTAGTTACTGACAGTGACCACTGGAGGGCAATGATCGTGTCCCGACATCGTGTAGTTCATCATTTCACCGCTAGATGGAGACGACTCTCCATTACACGTAATTTTAATGCCGAAGAAGACGAAACCGGAAGTAATGAACAGGTGTCGGTTAATTAACCTGATTTATGTTAAGTTAGCAACGTAACTTCGGTCTCAAGTTAACGTTGTTTTTCCTAAAATGAACTCGCGACTCTATGAAGAGGGAAATAAATAAATGAATGTAGATATCGAGAGTTATGTCCAGGTACAGTGATATTTTCGTGTTAAAGTTGACTTCCCGTTCGTGTTTACCTGTTAGCTTTAAAGCTAAACGAGGAGGAGCGTGTGTTCTTTGGGTTAATATTCTGTAGTATTATTTGTTAACATTTTCCATTACAGTACCAAGCCAAGACTTGAAACAACAATTTAATAAATTTTAATCTCCAAATCTGTCCAAAGATGTTGTTGATTTGTAAATGTCGTGACAGGATGTTGAGGAGAACAGTCAGTGGTGCAGGTCTCATCATTCTATATTTCAAGCAGATGTGTGCATTTTTATTAAATCTACTTAAATGATGTGAAATGAAGAAGAGTAAAGTGATGTGTGTTTACTGCAGGTGGAGAACATGCTGATGGATCAGAATAACCAGAGCAGCCTCAGGACGACACCACAGACATTAACCTGGACGGGAGGATCTGAGCGGAGAGATTCAGGTGGAGAAATCCCTCCTGAGAAAAACTAAATGTTAACCAGAAATCCTGATGAACAACACTAAACACATAAAGATGAACTGTACAGTGAAGAAGAACCTTAGAAACCAGGTCCCTGCTCTTCTCCAGTGTAAAAGCTCCTCCTCATGTTAGTACATGTTTTCATATTATATCACTGTTTGTTCTCTAAGTAGCTGAGTTTTCATTCATCTTTCTGTATTTTTTGTTGTTACCTCTGGAGGAAATAAGGATCTGCAGCATAAAGTGATAAACTCCATTGTTTCACTTAGTTGAATCTGAAATATTTTCTTAATCATATTTTTCATAAATGTGAAATGTTTTTCTTGTTGAGTTCTTGAAACATTTGATTCTGTAACTAATCAGATGGTGTGTGTGAACTCTTGTTCCTGCAGAGACTGAAGGAGTTTTATGATGAAGACGGATTATTTTACTCCAAAGAATCTGTCACACTTGAAAAGTTTACATATTTAATAAAAGTCAGAAAAAGCTGCTGGATGTGTTTCTGTATTTATGTGGCTTTAAAGTTAATAATGTTGAGATTCAGGAATCTGTCAAGTGAAGAAAAGATTTAATTCGTAGATGAAATTCTGAAAATGTTTCTTCTGCTCATGTGAATTTAAAAGTTAAACTAAAGATCTCCAGATGAACTCAAAGAGCTGTGGCTGTTAGAAGGTTCAGACATTTGGAGGTGGAGGGTTAGTGGCTGTAAAAACACTGAGAGACTGTGTCTTCAGTCTTCAGCTGCTTCACTGGTCCAACACTCAAAGCTTCTCCAGAGTCCAGAGGAGAGTCTGAGGTTGAGAGTCTTCAGGTTGAGGGAGTCACTGACTGAACGGCTCAGTGAGTCGGGAGTTGAATCAAGAGCTGAACGGCTCCTCGGAGGGGCGGAGTCTGTGGGAGGCGGAGCCAACTTTTTGCAGTCTCTGAACTTGTCTCGTATGGTTTTCTGGATCAGTTCATCTGTCCTGCAGCATCAGAGGATGTTTGTGTTAGAGCTGGATGTTAATCAAGTGTTTTTTTTTTCCCTCTTTAATGTTCAGTACCTGGGGTCCACGTTGGCTGTGGCCTCGTCGATGATGAGGATGCGGTTCTTCCTGAGGATGGCTCTGGCCAGACACACCAGCTGCCTCTGTCCCACGCTGAAGTTGGAGCCGACTCTGCCAGGACCGTTTCTAACGTAGCAGGTAGCTCCTCCACCACAGACTTCAGCTGAACCTGCAGAGAACGAAAAAGAGCGAAGACTGGATTCTACTGTAGTGATGTGTTCATGTGCTCTGAGTTTCAAAGTAAAAGCTTCAGTCAAGTCAACTTTTTTTTCCCCCTTATTAAAACAAAGGTACTAAAGCTCTGCTATGATTCGGCCGTTCTTTCATTATCTGTATCCGCTTTCTTCACATGGTTTTTATTGTTCCTGGCACAAAGCTAATCAGCCAGGAGATCATGAGGCCGTTTAATTGTACATAATGGTGTCTGATTAGGTTAGTCTGGCGCTGTAACACACTATTTGCTAGCACCAGACTGAGCCAAAAAAAAACACCTCATATATAAGCTGGCAAAAATGAGGGCTTTACAGAGTTGCTGCAGGAGACAAAGTCTGAAATGATTTAAGAACGCGAGATGACATCACTCAGGCCGGCTAGTGGCTCTCCAGTCATTTTGAAACCTTGTTCAATTGTTCGGACAGTTCCTGAATTTTCCCAACAAGTCACACAAAGTCAACACCCTAAATGAGTCAAATGTGCAGGAAACCATTGTACGATTTGTCTGGCTGTTAGACGACTGTTTGGTAGTTTCAAGGTTGTACGTTTGAATCTGCCGACGTTGAGCCGGCATTTTTGGGCTGGGTTGAAACCTATAAAGTATTGCATTTCTTGTTGAAGAGGACAAACCAACATGAAGACCAGAGAGTCGTCAGTGCAGAGGTGAAGGTGTCACAGTCCACTGTTGGAAGAAGACACCAAACGATGTCACCACTCATCAGTAGTAAGAATCAGAAGGTGAGACTGAAGTTTGCAAAGAAGTACAGAGATGAGCCACAGAAGGTCTGGAACAAACAATCTTATGTACTGATGAGACCAAGATAAATCTCTGCCAAAGTGATGGAGAAAGAAAGGAGCTTCTTATACTTTTGGGATTCTGAAGACGTGGGTTAAATTCTTATGATGGGCCACAATAAAAACATCCATGCGGCCAAATAGCTCAGACTGTTAGAGGGGTGTTTAAAGGCTCCTGATGATCTGGGTTTGATTCTTGTGACAGTGAAGTTCCAACCTGTTTGAGGAAGATTTTGGTTGAAGCCTGATGACACTCGGGAGCTTTTAAAGTCCAACCCCCAAAGTGAAGAATGAAAAGCTCTAAGAAAGACAGTGGGTGTGTGGTCTCATAGCTCAGGCTGTTGGAGGACGGTGTTGTCATTCTCAAGTCCTGGGTTCAAGTCTTATGACGTGAGTTTGGGGTACTCACTGGCTCTGGCTCTGGTTATTTTTGTGCGGACTCACATACAGACAACGAGTGTCGCTGCCCTCTAGTGGACAGACACTGTCATTACACTTGAAGTGTTAAGTTCACGGTAATGCATACGATTAGTACTTCCGGTCAACAAAAATAAAATAAAAGCGAAATAACCGCACCGCGATGAGGAAAATAAAGAGTCAGGATAAAAATAAACTAGTCTTTGAAAATAAAACTCTTGGAAGAAGGACTGTTATTATTTTTACATTACATTTACATATTTAAAATAAAATGCTGTTAAAATATATGCGCTTGATATAAATAATAAATAATGTTTGAATTATAAACTCCAGTGCAGAAAGAGTATGGAAATTAATTATGATTATGTATATTATAATAATTTTTATCACTATAAAACACTTAATTATACTTGATGTACAGATGTAAAGATAAAACAATTGCGTGTGTAATTTGTATCTTTTTGTGTGAGTCTATAAATGTGCATTCATTCTTTTATTCAGTGGTGCATAATATATATCTTATGTTTTACTTTATTTGACATTTTTAATGAGCATGTATTTCCATGTCAAAGTTTCTCTTAGCCACAGCCAATGATTAGGAAAATCTAAATAAATTCTCCTAAATTCTTCAGTGATGATTCAGGTCAAAAGGCTGAATAATTTAAGTTGAGAAGGATAAATAAATAAAATGATATATGATAATTGTGGTTGATTGATGAGGTTGTTTGTTCACTGCCCTCCGGTGGCCACAGTTTGTAACTACACTTACGTCTTATGAAGTCGTTACACCCGAAGTATTGGGGTCAATAACTGTATAGAGTGAGTGAGTTTCAACATTGGGCAGTTTCAGAAGTGACTAGTGTCCAACACTCAGAGTGAAGCTGATAAATCAATGGTTCAATCAACAGAAAATCCAGCAGCATCAGTTCAGACAGTTGATTAGTTGTTGAAGTCATTGATCAGGGACCAATGAATACATCTTTTATTCTTTATTCAGGTTGATTGACTGCAGTTTGTCAGAGATCAGCTGTGATTCTCTGATCTCAGCTCTGAAGTTCAACCCCTCCCATCTGAAACATGTGGATCTGTATAAAGACGCCTCATCTCAGGAGGATTCAGATGTGAAGCTCGATCTAGTGAAGAGTCCAGGGTATAGACTGTGAGGTGAGTAGAGATTTGGAGTCGGTCCATGCTTGTTTTAGTCGTATTGTCATAAACACAGTTGGTATCAAAGCAAAGATGCTGTTGTGTTTCCTGTAAACCTGCAGCTGTTTTCCTCAGTGATTCATCCTGAAGCTTGTTGTGTTGATGTTTTTCAGGAAATAAATCTGAATTCCAGCGAGTCCTGATGATCCAGAGGTTGAATCAGAGATGATGCAGGAGGTCATGTGACCAGTCCATCTTCAAGTGTAGTCTAGCGCGATGAGGATTTAAGAGCATTATGGGATATAATAGAAGAGTTTCAGCTCACACAGTTCAAAGCACAATTATACTTTACTGAAATTTCAGAAATATCACTTTTATTGTGGGAAAACGTGTAATGGAAACGCAGCTATTGATGATTGTGTATATTTATGTTCCAACTATAATCTAAGGTGTACCTGCTCTTCTGTGTTTACCGTAGGTTCCAGTTATTTTACACTGTAAAAAGGAGTGGGTTCATTCAGAACATCTGCTTTATGTTTCATCTGCTTTACTCTTCACTTACTGGTTACAGGAACTTTATTTAAATATGTCTGGAAAATAGATTTAAGGACACAGAACCCTTCAGAAAAATGTTGTAAAAGGGAAAATTTTAATGTAAATTATGTGAAAATAGAGGGATTAATGTCACTTTGAGGTTTTCCATCAGGATAAATGCTGAAACATTGTTTGGTATATGGTTAAGTTTCTTCTTCTCCTACTTTAAAATCCAACTTGTTACAGAACATTTTGAAATGTCATTCAAACTATTGATTTTATTATAACTCATACAGATGTGAAACTTTAGATTTATTTCTGAATTTTGAAGTAATGTTTTTCATGTGTCACTGTCTGTAATTCTGGATTTCACCGAAACGTTAATAAACCGGCTGATGTCCAGTTTGTCTCTCCTTTGAACTTAATAAATACCTGCAGCATCACAGCAGCAGAAACAAGAAGTTCATCTATAAGTGATCATTTGCTTTTTTTTTAACTTCAGTAACACTGAATCAGTCAGGATCTGACCTGATCTGATTGAATCTGTTCTAACTTTGGACTTTTACAGTGTAGAAGTGTAAAGATCAGTCTACTTATTTTTCTTGTTGGCATTTTCACAGTGTGTCTGTGTCCTCTTCCCCTCGCCTCTCCAGATGTGGTGAGTGAGATCTGGGAGTCCCAGATCAGTGTCTCCAGAGAGACAGCACACTGTCCCTTCTTCTTCTCTCTAGGGAGGGACGACCCTCCCTTCACCCTCCTGCAGACCCTCCTACAGAGAGTCTGGGTGGAAGAGGTGAACCTCATCCTGGTGGCTCTGAATTGGCCCCACATGACTTGGTTCTCAAATGATTGCCTCCCTCCTACAGGGACATCCCTGGGAGCTCCCCCGTCGACGGGACCTTCTGTCCCAGACCCGAGGGACTCTCTTCCACCCTTTTCCCCAGAGAAGAGGTTGCTAGCCATGGGGCTGCCCCAAACGGTGGTTAGCACTCTGCAGGGAGCCCGGGCTCCATCAACTCGGGCAGCATATGCCTATCGTCGGGGAGTCTTTGAGTTGTGTTGCAATAAGAGACAGGTGGATCCCTTCTCTTGCACTGCCACTGACATACTCCAGTTCCTACAGGAACTACTGGAGGCTGGCAGGTCTCCCTCAACCCTTAGGGGAATGGTGGCAGTCTTAAAGGCAGCCCATGTGGGGCCATTCAAACTGGCAATAGGTTGCTGCGACCTGATTGCACAGTTCCTCAAAGGGGCACGTAGGGTGACTCCTTACCACAGGAGGCCTGCTGTCCCCCCATGGGATTTGGAGGTGGTGTTGTCAGAAATGCAGCATGAGCCATTTGAACCCCTGAAAACAGTGGAGCTGAAATGGATTTCTCTTAAAGTGGCATTCTTATTGGCAATTGTGCCAAAGGACTGGGAGAACTCCAGGCCCTTTCGGTCCATGAGGATTGCTGCCGCTTCTTGGCGAGTGATGCTGGGGTGGTGTTGCGCCCAAACCCTGCATTTCACCCAAAGGTCTGGTCCAACTCCCCTGCCAGTCAGTCCATGGAATTGCACCCCCACAACCCTACCCAGGATGGTGAGGCAGGGCGGATTGACTGGCCACTGCTGTGCCCTGTCAGGGCCCTAAGGATTTATATCCAAAGAACACGTGCCCACAGAGTGACAGACCAGCTCTTTGTCTGTTACAGACCCAACTGCCTTGGACAGCCAGTCTCGAAATCAAGGCGTTCGCATTGGGTTGTGAGTGAAATCCATAAGTCCTATGAAAGGGCATGCAGGCCTGCCCCAGTGGGGGTGCAGGCACACTCCACATGGGGCCTCGCCACTTCTTGGGCTTTGTGGTGAGGTGCCTCTTTGTTGGAGATTTGTACGGCGGGCTCTTGGTCGACCCCATCCACCTTTATTAGGAACCTACTGCATAAATATAGCAGCTGGCACTACATTCGCTGAGTATGTATTGGGCTCTAGTCAGTCGGACATGGCACTAGGCTCCATGCCTCCGTAACCAGGGCTCTGTTACAGAGTGGCCAGTTGAGACTTCACTTACTTACATGGCCTTAGCGTCTGGCGGGGCCAGGGTAGCCTTGGTAGCGTCTTACACCTTGGCTAATGGGGGATGCAATGTCATACCACTGTACAGGGTTGCACTTCTTTCCCTTATTTGAGCAGATGTGGTAGCACTCTGATGGCGGTGACGTCTCATTCGCACTCAACTGCCATGTTAGGCTCCCGTGGGAGGAGTCTGTCTTGGTTCCTCGCGACGTGTCTTACAGAGTCTCCATATGTATGGAATATGTAGGGTGGAGAGATAGTCTCAACTTGATAGAGAACGGATGGTTACATTGTAACCCAGGTTCTCTGAGTGGAGAGACTATCTCTCCACCACATGGCCGCTCTGGAACATGTTCCAGTCAAGGTTAATCAGCGAGGCCACCATCCGTTCTGTCTCAATCACAGGTGAACTGACCCTTGATCCAGGAAGTAGCTGACTCACTTGTTCAGTGTTCAGGTTGGAGTGGAGTCTTCTTCATCTCTCTGGACTGGTTAAATAAACTGTAAGTTTGATTTGTTTAAAGCTTTAACTTTGTCTTCAGTAACTTTAATGTTTGTTTCTGCTCTGTAATGTTTGTAAGAAGATGTTCACTTCTTATTTCATTATTAAGTTTGTGTCACTCTGTTTGAAGATCAGTCTACATTATTATTAGATAAATGATTCACTGGAATCAAACAATATGATGATCAGATTAAATTAAATTATTAAATCTTCATTAATCTGGATCCAGCCTCAGATTTTAATCTAAAGTTACTTTCACTTTCACCACCGTTGTGTCACAGATATTTTTCTCCGTGTAAACTCCGTTTATAATGTTTAACTCTTTAACATCAGTTTAGTTCCAACAGAAAAACTTTAGAAATAGTTCACGGTGACAGAGACGGAGCTGAAAACATAAAGTATACGAAGGAAGCGACTATTAATCTATCCGCCATTTTGTGTGTGTGTGTGTGTGTGTGTGTGTGTGTGTGTGTGTGTGTGTGTGTGTGTGTCTGTGTGTGTGACTATCTCCGGAGTGCCCTTTAATGCGCTTTTGTACGGACGTCACTCTGCTTCAGTTTAATCTAGTTTAGATAATTTATTCGTCATAATAACAACGCGTTTCCCCGTGTGCATCTTTATCGACATACAAGACACTTCACAGTCACTTCATTTAACAAACACTGAGACACTTTAAAATGTCTATATATCTCATGCCTGTGATTAAAGATTGGAGATTGGATAAGATTATTTTATTTTTATTTTATTCTGTTTTTTCTTTGACTCTTATTCTTATGTTTATGTCTAGTTCAAATATGTTCTGTTATCTTGGGACTCTTGGACAAAACAATTTCCCTGTGGGCATCAAATAAGTGATCTTGAATCTAGTTTAACTGCTTTTCATTTCTACAGCTTCATGTCTCCATCTAGTGGACTGATAGTAGAACAACAGCTGATAGTAGAGTCACTGTCTGACTTCATCCACTGACACTGATATGAATCAGAAAATAAGAACCAGTCACTGGAGGAGCAGCTGATGTTTTTACAGCAGAAATGAAGTCAAGGATTTGATGTTCAGGTGAATGATTTGTGTTTCCTCTGCAGGTGAAGGTAGAAAGTGTGTGTGAGCTGATGTGAATCCAGCAGCATGGATCAGTGTGAGGACAGAGAGGAGGGAGTCCCTCCCTCTAAAACCACTCTGAGTGGAGAACAGCATTTTAAACAGCAACATTTATCTGAGAAAAGGTAAGATAATGTTACAAGAATTACAGAAGTCAGTGAGCGCCCCCTTGTGTTCAGTCAGGTTTTCAGCTGGTCTCAGTGGTCCAGTTGGTCCACAGTGATCTGCTCTTTCTAGTTTTTAGAGCAGCTTCAGTAACTGTGAGGTAATGTTTTTCATGTTTGTCTCCTAGGAGTCATCAGAGAGAAGAATCTGACGACTTTAAACCTGAACCCAGCTGTGTGTCTATGAAGAGTGATCGATCAAAGGGTGTTGCCATTACTTTTAAAGGACAAGAACCTTCAACTGTAAAAAAGTAAAGAAGTAGTAACTGTCTTCTGGAGTTCAATGAAATACTATGTTCATTGTGTGAAGCTTCAGACTTTGTTGGACTTGTTAAATGTTGATAATTAGTGAATTTCTCTCAATCCATCAGGAAGCAGCAGAAACCTGAACCCAGCTGTGTGTCTATGAAGAGTGATCAATCAAAGGATGACCTCATTACCTTTAAAAGACAAGAACCCTCTACTTTGAAGAAGTAAGTTATGAATTAATTTAAAATTAACATCATGGTTAGATGTACTTCTGAGTACATCCTGCTACTATAGAGCCACAATACGTCTCTCCTGAACTAACTGTGGAAAATTCATGTTGTCATCATCGACTGGAAACACAAGCAGCACCTTTAGACTAGGTTACTGTGTGATGTCAGAGGCTTTCTGGGTTTATGTATGTTATGATATTTCTGTTGGACTTCGATAAGTTTCATCTCTTCCTTATTTAAACCTGATAAACTGAGGATTTCTCTCCATCTACCAGGAAATAACAGAAACCAGACTCACGAGAACCAAAACATGAACCCAGCTCTATGAAGAGAGATTAGTTGTTTAACTTTCAACAGCTACTGTAAGATAGAAATTAATTTCCAACACAACTAACTGATATCAGCACAACTGGTCTACAGTTCAGGAAGCCGTGTTTTTGTCCCTGTGGTGAAGTGATACTGTAACAGCTGTTTTAGAAAGAGAGAAAAAAATCTGATGATTGAGACATGTGGACTTTCTGTGATTCTCAGTCATCAGGTTTTTGATCAGTGGTTTCACCTCTTTATTTAACGTCACAGTAGAGATTATTCTGATCAGAACATTCACTACACAACACACTATCATTAATTCTCTGTGGTTTATGTTTGTAGGGAAAACACACATTGATTAGAGATGGTGGAGACAATAATGTGAACTAATTGTTGATGATTCATTCACAGAGTGAAGCAGCAGAGTTTAAATGTTCTCAGTGATCAGTCTGTTCATCAGCATCAAACACAGCTGGACTCCATATTTAAGGTCTGTACATGGACAACAACTACTTTCCATCATCTCCATGCTGCTCTTTGTAGACCAGTGGACTGTCAGTCTGTCCAACATGGATCTGATGTTTGTCTCCATGATTTCAGTCTGGTTCTCATTCAGATAGTTTTCTGTTCCAGATGCTGGAGGACAACATTGTGACTTTTGTGAAGAAGGAGCTGAAGAAGATTCAGAGGGATCTGAGTCCAGATTACCCAGAATGCTTAGAGAGTCAGAGGGAGGTTGAGGAGGTGTTGGAGGGTGAGGATGAAGAGCAGAGGAGGAGCAGAGACGCATTTGTGAACATCACGCTGAACTTCCTGAGGAGAATGAAGCAGGAGGAGCTGGCTGATCGTCTGCAGAGAAGTAAGAGGATTTATATGAACATTGAACCTGATGAATGAATTAAACATTTACTAATGTCTCAAGAGATGAAAACAAATATAACAAACAAATATTCAAAATAATTTATTCACTGATCTTATTTGTTGTTTGTTCCTTCAGAACATTTTGCTGCAGTTTGTCAACGTGAACTTAAATCTAGTCTGAAGGAGAAGTTCCAGTGTGTGTTTGAGGGGATTGCTAAAGCAGGAAAGTCAACTCTTCTGAATGAGATCTACACAGAGCTCTACATCACAGAGGGAGAGACTGCAGAGGTCAATGATGAACATGAGGTCAGACAGATTGAAACAGCATCCAGGAAACTAGACAGACCAGAAACAACCATCAGACCAGGAGACATCTTTAAAGCCTCACCTGGAAGACATGGACCAATCAGAAGAGTGATGACAAAGGGAGTGGCTGGCATTGGGAAAACAGTCTTAACACAGAAGTTCACTCTGGACTGGGCTGAAGACAAAGCCAACCAGGACATCTACTTCACATTTCCATTGACTTTCAGAGAGCTGAATGTGTTGAAAGAGAGAAAGTTCAGTTTGGTGGAACTTGTTCATCACTTCTTCACTGAAACCAAAGAAGCAGGAATCTGCAGCTTTGAAGAGTTCCAGGTTGTGTTCATCTTTGACGGTCTGGATGAGTGTCGACTTCCTCTGGACTTCCACAAGACTGAGATGCTGACTGATGTTACAGAGTCCACCTCAGTGGATGTGCTGCTGACAAACCTCATCAGGGGGAAACTGCTTCCCTCTGCTCACCTCTGGATAACCACACGACCTGCAGCAGCCAATCAGATCCCTCCTGAGTGTGTTGACATGGTGACAGAGATCAGAGGGTTCAATGACCCCCAGAAGGAGGAGTACTTTAGGAAGAGATTCAGAGATGAGGAGCAGGCCAGCAGCATCATCTCCCACATCAAGACATCACGAAGCCTCCACATCATGTGTCACATCCCAGTCTTCTGCTGGATCTCTGCTACAGTTCTGGAGGATGTGTTGAAAACCAGAGAGAGAGGAGAGCTGCCCAAGACCCTGACTGAGATGTACATCCACTTCCTGGTGGTTCAGACCAAAGTGAAGAAGGTCAAGTATGATGGAGGATCTGAGACAGATCCACACTGGAGTCCAGAGACCAAGGAGATGATTGAGTCTCTGGGAAAAATGGCTTTCGATCAGCTGCTGAAAGGAAACCTGATCTTCTATGAATCAGACCTGACAGAGTGTGGCATCGATATCAGAGCAGCCTCAGTGTACTCAGGAGTGTTGACACAGATCTTTATAGAGGAGAGAGGACTGTACCAGGACAAGGTGTTCTGCTTCGTCCATCTGAGTGTTCAGGAGTTTCTGGCTGCTCTACATGTTCATCAGACCTTCATCAACTCTTCTGTCAATCTGATGGAAGAACAAAAAACTACTTCCTGGATGTCTAAAATGTTTATCAAACCAAATCTGACACATCTCCACCAGAGTGCTGTGAACAAAGCCTTACAGAGTCCAAATGGACACCTGGACTTGTTCCTCCGCTTCCTCCTGGGTCTTTCACTGGAGACTAATCAGACTCTTCTACAAGGTCTGATGAAGCAAACAAAGACTGAGGAAACAGTCCAGTTCATCAAGAAGAAGATCAGTGAGGATCTGTCTGTAGAGAGAAGCATCAACCTGTTCCACTGTCTGAATGAACTGAATGATCGTTCTCTAGTGGAGGAGATCCAACAGTCCCTGAAATCAGGACGTCTCTACACTGATCAAATGTCTCCTGCTCAGTGGTCAGCTCTGGTCTTCATCTTACTGTCATCAGAAAATAATCTGGATGAGTTTGACCTGAAGAAATACTCTGGTTCAGAGGAAGCTCTTCTGAGGCTGCTGCCAGTGGTCAAAGCCTCCAACAAAGCTTTGTGAGTACAGAGATAGTTTTAGTCATTAATAGATACACAGCAATCTTTAAACTGAGGGAAATAAAAGTCTGACTAGTTCTTTATATTTTATCTTCTCTGCAGACTCAGTGGCTGTAACCTCTCAAAAAGAAGCTGTGAAGCTCTGTCCTCAGTTCTCAGCTCCCAGTCCTCTAATCTGACAGAACTGGACCTGAGTAACAACGACCTGGAGGATTCAGGAGTGGAGCAGCTGTGCACTGGACTGGAAAGTCCAGACTGTAAACTGGAGACTCTGAGGTCAGTTCAGACTGCTTTGTTTTTCATTTATGTTTTTATTTCAGCTTTTATTCATTTTATTGAATTATTATTGATTGAAGACAGAAAATCCTGTTTTATCAGTTCTCTTGTCAGGTTTGGTGGAAATTCACATGAAAAGACACAAAGTCAGAACATTTCAGGTTTTTGTTTAATTTTCATCTATAGATGAGTTAACACATTAAATGAGTTATTGTAGTCAGTAATCATTCTTTCTTTTCATACTGTCTGTGAAGAAATCTCCTGATATTCTGAGTCCAATGTGACCAGATGGAGGACTAACTCTACAGTGTTGTTCTGTGAATGAATGATTGTAAAGTTGATCTTAAACTAATCTCCTGCTGCAGCAGTCTGAGCTCCACAGATCCAGTCAGTAACTTTGTGTTTTCACGAACAGAAACTAAAAGAGAGAACTTTGTTCTACAACAATTCAATGAATGAGACGATGTCAGACTGAAGCTTCATGTTAGTGTCAGTGATCCACAATAATTGAGACATATACTACCAGTCAAAATGTTGGACACACCTTCTCATTTAATGTTTTTTTTTTGTCTTATTTTCACGACTATTTACATGTAGATTCTCTCTAAGGCATTAAATAAGTGTCAAATAATTCTAAACATGTTTTATCTTGCAGATTCTTCAAAATAGCCAACTTTTGCTACAGTTACTGCTTTGCTCACTCTTGGTGATTTCTATATGAGCTTCATGAGGTACTCACCTGAAATGGTTTTCCATCAATCTTGAAGGAGTTCCCAGACATACTGAGCACTTATTGACCCTTTTGCCTTAACTCTGTGGTCCATCTCATCCCAAACCATCTGGATTGGGTTTAGGTCCGATGAGTGTGGAGGCCAGGCCAGTCCATCACTCTCCTTCTTCATCAAATAGCTCTTATACAGTCTGGAGGTGTGTTTGGGGTCATTGTCCTGTTGAAAAATAAATGCCATCATGCTTCCTCCTCCATGCTTCACAGTGGGAACCATCCATGTAGAAACCATTCACACATCTCAAATTTGACTCATCAGACCAAAGCACAGATTTCCACTGGTCTAAATATCCTCTGCTTGTTATTTTTCCTTAGTCGTGGTTTCTTAGCAGCTGTTTGACCATAAACCTGATTCTCCTCTGAACAGTTGATGTAGAGATGTGTCTGCTACTAAAACTCTGTGTGGTATTTATCTGGGCTCTAATCTGAGGTGCTGTTAACTTGTTAATTCAGAGGCTGGTGACTCAGCAGCAGAGGTGACTCTTCGTCTTCTTTTCCTGGGATCCTCATGTCAACCAGTTTGGGGACTCATTCAAAGTTTTTGCTGATTTCCAGACTGACCTCCAGTCCTTAAAGTAATGATGGGCTGTCCTTTCTCTTTTCTTAGCTGATTGGTTCTTGCCATGATATAAATTGTAACCGTTGTCAAATAGGGCTGTCAGCTGTGTACAAACCTGACTTCTACACAACACAACTGATTGTCCCTACTTTATTAAGAAGGCAAGAAAACAAATGAACCCTGACAAGGCTCAAAAATCATGAAGCTCATTGAGAGAAGGTCAAAGGTTTTCAGAGATGTCAATTAAACAAAGAGTGGCTACTTTGAGGAATCTAAAATGTAAAACATATTTAAAAA
Source organism: Mugil cephalus (assembly GCF_022458985.1). Taxonomy (NCBI): domain Eukaryota; kingdom Metazoa; phylum Chordata; class Actinopteri; order Mugiliformes; family Mugilidae; genus Mugil; species Mugil cephalus. Next base: position 12,441,969 of record NC_061792.1, on the reverse strand, counting down.
ACATATTTTATTTGCTGCATAATTCCATATATCTTGCTTTGAATATTCAATATATTTCGTTTGTATCTACAATGTAGAAAGAAGTAAAATTAAAGAGAAAACATTGAATGAGAAGGTGTGTTCAACCTTTGACTGGTACTTGGGTTCAGCTACACATTTAAAACCTGAACACATCTTATTATTGTTTATTCAGATTGAAGTCCTGCAGGTCAAGATTCTTAATGAAATATTAAATGAATTAATGATACACAGACCTTCTAACCTAACATCTTTTATTCTTCATTCAGTTTGAACAGCTGCAGTTTGTCAGACATCAGCTGTGATTATCTGGTCTCAGCTCTGAAGTCCAACCCCTCCCATCTGAAACATCTGGACCTGAGTAACAACTACCTGAAAGATTCAGGAGTGAAACATCTGTGTGGTTTTCTGGAGAGTCCAGACTGTAGACTGGAGACTCTGAGGTCAGACATCATGTTTTATTTGTGTGTTCAGATTAATATGATGTGAAAGTTGTGTTGACACTAATCTACAGACATCAGGCTAATATTCTACTGATCCACACTGAGGATCTTCATGATAAACTCTGTTTTCTTCTTCTGTGGTTTAGTCCATTGACTTTGGCAGAGTTATGTTGAGCGACACATTTAAAACCATAGAAGAAGAAAAATCCTCCACTGGATGATTCATTCTGAAACTATAACACACTTGAAGTTCACCTATAATTTCACCTCATGTTTTCAGATTCAAACCACAACAACAACTAATATTTTTTCTGTTATTAATGAAGCTGTCTGTGAGGGACCGAGCTGCAAAGCAACAGGAGTCGCAGTTGGATTTGGAAAAATACAGGTTTTATTTATCCAAAAAAATAGGAAAACAATTTATAAAAACAAGCAGTTAATTATGGGCCCATAAAAGAGGTCAAATAAACAAAAGTGAACTCAGGCTATAATGCTACAGCAACCTGACAAACCAACTGACCTAACGAACAGACAACAAAGGGGACTTATATAGTGGCTGATCAGACCAATTACACACAATGGGAACAACATAAAACACCAACACATTAACTAACAACACGGGACAGTTTGTTTCCCAGTCAAATAAACATAATAAACCAACCCCAAAATATTTAAATCACAAATTCAAACATAATGAAATACACAAAATAGTTAAACCAATTAACCCCAATCCCCCCTGTTGCAACAGGCTCTTGGTACGACCTTATTAGCACTTCCTGCATTTAAACCCACAGTTTCCTGGGGGCCGTCCTTTTGCCAGATGCCCCCAGCAGCAGAAGCCAGCCTTGAGTCTATAAAATGTCAGTCCTGCAAAATGACGAATTTTATCTGATTTCAAAGTGACGTCTTCAAATGTCTCATTTTGTCCAAAATTGAAAATATTCAGTTTACTCTGATTGGCTGAATGACAACCACATGACAATGAACCTCACTGAGACACAGAGACACAATTTAAAATGTGATGATGTCACCAAATATGGTTCCTTGCCCCATAAAGGGTTAAACTTAATGAAATATCAAATGAATGAATGATACACAGACCTTCTAATATAACATCTTTTATTCTTCATTCAGTTTGAACAGCTGCAGTTTGTCAGAGATCAGCTGTGATTATCTGGTCTCAGCTCTGAAGTCCAACCCCTCCCATCTGAAACATCTGGACCTGAGTAACAACAAGCTGAAGCATTCAGGAGTGAATCATCTGTGTGGTTTTCTGGAGAGTCCAGACTGTAGACTGGAGACTCTGAGGTCAGACATCATGTTTTATTTGTGTGTTCAGATTAATATGATGTGAAAGTTGTGTTGACACTAATCTACAGACATCAGGCTGATATTCTACTGATCCACACTGAGGATCTTCATGGTAAAGACACTTTACACTAGATTTAATTTGGATTTGGCCTGATAACTTATGAAACTATTGTAAAGATAAATGACAGATGAATCAAAAATGAAATGTATTTTCATGTTTAATCTTAATTTAAATGTCTCCATCATAACATGAACATATTTTAGAGTCTTGATCATCATTTTGATTTTCACCTTCAGTTTCATCTCACCTTTTTCAAATTAAAACCACAACAACAACTAATATTTTCTGTTATTAATGAAGCTGTCCATTATTGAAATACTTGAGTCTGTAAAAATATCAATCATCATGCAAAATATTGATCCAACTTTCTCAGACTTTATGGTGATGTCTCCAGATTTCTGTTTTTATCCCAAACCAGAAATATTCAGTTTACTGTGATAGACAATATAAAATGTTCCCAGTGAATGAAGTGGAAACAGTTTAGTTTTTCTGTTTGATCAATGACTCAAACCATCATCACGATGGTTCAGCCCTAGAAGCTGCAATCAGAAGCTGCAACACCAACAACTGCATCACCTTGGACACTGTTTTGCTACTTTTGTACATTAGTTCATGATGGTAATTATGTAAATCTTTTGAATACACTGTTTATTTTATCTGACTAGATCATATTTTTTTTTTTTTTTATTTTAATCTAATCTCATTTTATTTTGTCTTTCTTGTGGTTTTCAAGAGTGTTACTTTTTTGTGCAACAAAACTACTGTGACCAAGTCATTTCCCTCATGGATCATTAAAGTCTGTCTAAGTCTAAACATGTATTTAGACCATATGAACACAGGAGCTGATTCAGACACTTGTTAACATCATCACATTAGACAACATTAGGACACTTTTTCATGGTACCTAATAAATCATTTCTACTCAGAGTTCATGTAGAGGTGGACCTTGTAGACCACATTAGACCCTGATTAGACCTGTGAATGTTTCCTTGATCGTCTCTGATTGGCTGAATGAAAACTACATGACAATGAACCTCACTGAGAGACACAGACACACAATTTAAAATGTGATGATGTCACCAAATATGGTTCCTTGCCCCATAAAGGGTTAAAAAATTGGTAACCTCATTTATTATCGTATGATAAGAAAATGTTCTAAGTAATAACACTTAAATATTCTTTTCTTATTTCTTCATACACTTTCATTCAGTATTTATTCATAATTTACTGATTGTCAGAATGAAGGACTTATTGTGAAATTCCTTTCAGTTTATTTTGAAGGGCTGTAGCTTTGAATCCACATACAGAGAATCACCATGAATGTTAGTTTTAACTTAATTACTTGGTAGAGATGTCTTCTACCTTTAGAGTTACACTTTTATTTCCATCACAAAAGTCACAAAATGAATAAATTAATAAATATCAAGATATAATTTGTTCCTGGGCCTGAATGTTTCATTTTAAGTTTCTTAAGGAAATATCAAATGAATGAATGATACACAGACCTTATGACCTAACATCTTTTATCTTTTATTCAGACTGAGTTGCTGCAGTTTATCAAAGATCAGCTGTGATTATCTGGTCTCAGCTCTGAAGTCCAACCCCTCCCATCTGAAACATCTGGGCCTGAGTCTCAACTTGTACCTGAAGGATCCAGGAGTGAAACATCTGTGTGGTTTTCTGAAGAGTCCAGACTGTAGACTGGAGACTCTGAGGTCAGACATCATGTTTTATTTGTGTGCTGATGACTCTGTAGTGGTAGGGTGTGTTAGAGATGGACAGGAGGCGAAGTATAGGACACTTACCACAGACTTTGTGAAGTGGTCCCAGGCAAACCACCTACTCTGAATGTTGACAAGATCACAGAGCTGGAAGAGGTCACCAGTGGAGCTCATCCCCATCCAGGGCCTGGAGGTGGAAGTAGTGGACCACTACGATGCAGTGTACAAGAAGGGCCTGAGTAGACTCTACTTTCTCAGGAAGCTCAGGTCTTTCAACGTGTGCAGTGAATTACTAGAGTCTTTCTACCAGTCTGTTGTAGCGAGTGCCCTGTTCTTTCCTGTGGTTTGTTAGGAGAGTAGTAGCAGCAAAAAAGACGCACCAGCAAATTGATCTGAAAGACTGGACATGCGATCGGTAGAGAGTTGGAGTCATTTGTCTCAGTGAGGGACAGGAGGACACTGGATAAACTGCTCTCCATTATGGACAATCCATCCCAGTAACCCAACAATAGAGGGTCAGAGGAGCTCATCCTCCAGCAGAATGATTCAGCTCCACTGCCACAGTGAACACTGCACAAGTTATTTTATTCCATCTGTCTTTATTCCATCTAAGTTGTGTTGACACTAATCTACAGACATCAGGCTGATATTCTACTTGATTAACTTTGACGTCTCATCAAAAAACTGATCAATTTCACATGAATCGGTGATGAAATGCATCGTCATGTTTAGTCATAAATGTCAGACGTTTGTTTTTTGGTCAACATGAGTTTGTAGCGATGGATCCACTGGTCGTCTGACACCAGAATGAATAATAACAAAACAACAGCAATAATGTCTGAACTTTTTCCTTTCAACTTCTCTTTTTACTCTTTATTCAGTTTGAGGGGCTGCTGTTTGTCAGAGATAAACTGTAATTCTCTGGTCTCAGCTCTGAAGTCCGACCCCTCCCATCTGAAACATCTGGACCTGAGTCTCAACAACCTGCAGTATTCAGATGTGAAGCAGCTTCTTGATCTTGTGAAGAGTCCAGACTGTAGACTGGAGACTCTGAGGTGAGTGGAGGGTTGAAGTCAGTTTATTCTTCTTTCAGTAGTTTTGTACTAGACACAGAATCTAAAGTGTTTCCTGGAAACCTGCTGCTGTTTTCTTCAGAGATGCTGTCAGAGGAGAATGGAGACAGACTGGACAGAAAGACAGAGACAACAGTCAGACAATCAGATCATCCTGAAGCTTGTTGTGTTGATGTTTTCAGGAAATAAATGTGGATTCCAGCTGACAGCCTTACTAGATGAATAGAGACAGTGGTCCTCATTGATCAGATCTGATCTCAGACTCTTTGTTCTCTCACCTCAAAACTAAACAACTGATCAGTTTCATCTTTGTCACAGCTCTGAGATCAGTCTGACTGAAGCCTGTAAATCACAGAACCATCATTACATTTAGTAACCATGTGGTCTTTCTACGGAGCAGAACCTCTGCTGAGGTCCAGTCATCACATCTGTATCTCTGTCATTAGTTTCATCAGATACCTTCAATGTTTCTTAGTCAGCTGATGCTTCAGAAACACATGAGATGTTCATCAACACACTCAGACTCTTTATTGAAATGGAACAGCTGTAAATCCATCACTAAAGTGTTTGTGCAGTAATGAAGCGTTGATGAGTCTCAGCAGTTTATTTCCTCTGTGGACTTGAGAGAAATGTGCAGAGGAAACAGACTTGATGCTAAAAGTCTGTGCAGGTCTGTGAGCTTCCAGCTCCAACACGTTAACATGAAGCTGAAAGGAAGCTGGCTGAGCTCCACAGCTGCTCTGAACAGGACTGAAGTCCCTGCTGCTCTTTATACTGGATGTGCTGCATCACTGACTGACACCTGATAAAAAGAGTCTCTGGAAACACTAAATCATTTCCTCTCTTCTTTCTTCTTCTCTCTCCAGATGTTGGCCATTGTTCTAAACAGGACAGTATGTGAGCTGAGAGAGGATGAGCTGAGTCCTGATGATCCAGAGGTTGAATCAGCAGCAGCTTGTGTGTAGAGAGACTCTGACTGGAAAATGTTACTGAGAGGTGGAGTCAAGAGATTAAAGATCCTCAACAGAGCTGCACAAACTATTAACACCAACAAGTAAAGACCAGTCCCTCTCCTGAATTATTGGACACATTAATCAACCAGCATCAACAGTCTTTCTATATTTATGATGTTGCTCCGATGATGCTTTATTTTATTTATGGATTTCGAACATGAGAAAAACTACAAAAACAATGTTAACATATCCAAAACGGAGTAGGAAAAAGCTTTTTAATCCTCCCTCTTCTTCTTTCTCAGTAATTAATGATCAGTTTCTTAGTTTCCATTTTTTTACAGTTCATGTTCTAGTTTCCATTTTTTACAGTGTACGTTAGGCGCTAGCTGTAGTTCAATGATGTGGCCACTGGAGGGCAGTGATCGTGATGGTTTCTCTGGTCGTTATTAAAGCAATATCATGTAGTTCATCGTTTCACCACCAGATGGAGAAAATTTGTCACCGGTCATTTTACTATCAAAGAAGAAGAAACCGGAAGTAGTGAACAGGTGTTGATCAGTCAATGGTGTTGATTGATTAACCTGATTAATGTTGAGTTAGCAACTGACTTTGGTCTCACTGTATAGGGAACAAATAAGTAAAACCCGACATGAAGACACTGAGAGTTATATCCAGGTACAGTAATATTATTTGTTAAAGTTGACTTCCTGTTCGTGTTTAGCTGTTAGCTTTGAAGCTAATAGAGGAGGAGCTTGTGTTGTTTTGCTAAAGTTAAGAAGAAATATTATGTAGCTTTACACCTGCTTCATCCCAAATAAACTGGTTTGAGCATTAATTTAATATTAACACGGTTCAGGTAAACACGACATAACAAATATTTATCTACTATTTTAAACGACGTGTCATCAGTGTAAGATGGAGAAGAAATGTGAACATGTCCATATAAAACCAAAGCAGGAGCCTCCAGTTCTTCATGGTAAAGTCATCTTTTTGTTTCCTTGTTTGTGTCTGACCAGCAGTCTGCAGCCTAAAGACACTCAGTTTATCATAGAAATCACAGGTGGACACGCAACGTTTTATATTTCAAGCCTAAATGATGTGAAATGAAGAACAGTGACGTGATGTGTGTTTACTGCAGGTGGAGAACATGCTGATGGATCACCACAACCAGAGCAGCCCTCAGGACGACACCACGACAAGAACCTGGACGGGAGGATCTGAGGGGAAAGATTCAGGTGGAGAAATCCCTCCTGAGAAAATCTAAATGTCAACCAGAAATCCTGATGAACAACAAACAACATTAAAGAAACTGTACAGTGAAGAAGAACATTAGAAACCAGGTCCCTGCTCCTCTCCAGTGTAAAAGCTCCTCCTCATGTTAGTACATGTTTTCATATTATATCACTGTATGTACTCGAAGTAGCTTAGTTTTCATTCATCTTTCTGTATATTTTAGCTTTGTAGGAATTAAGGATCTGCAGCGAAAACGAATGAACTCATTTCCTTTTGAATAGTTTTTTAATCATATTTTCATAAATCTGAAATGTTTTCCTTGTTGAGTGCTGCAAACATTTGATGCTGTAACTAATCAGAAGCTGTGTGTAAACTCTTGTTGTTTTGCTCCAAAGAATCTGTCAGACGTGAAAAGTTGTGCAGTAATTTTCATATTTAATAAAAGAAAGAAAAAGCTGCTGGATGTGTTTCTGTGCTTCTGTGGCTTTAAAGTGTTCAGGTCTTTGATAATGTTGAGATTCAGGAATCTGTCCAGTGAAGAAAAGATTTAATTCATAGATGAAACTCTAAGAAGAATTCTTCTGCTCGTGTGCATTTAACTCAAAGTTAAACTAAAGATCTCCAGATGAGCTCAAAGAGCTGTGGCTGTTAGAAGGTTCAGACATTTGGAGGTGGAGGGTTAGTGGCTGTAAAAACACTGAGAGACTGTGTCTTCAGTCTTCAGCTGCTTCACTGGTCCAACACTCAAAGCTTCTCCAGAGTCCAGAGGAGAGTCTGAGGTTGAGAGTCTTCAGGTTGAGGGAGTCACTGACTGAACGGCTCAGGGAGTCGGGAGTGGAATCAAGAGCTGAACAGCTCCTCAGAGGGGCGGAGTCTGTGGGAGGCGGAGCCAACTTTTTTATTTTTTCTAAAATCTGAAATATTTCCCCAAAATTAGATGACAAATATACCAAAAAATGGTGGAAAAGGTGTAAGAAAGTGGCTCAGGGAGCAAGAACAAGGGTTGGAGGTACAGAGGTTGTGGGTTCAAGTCCCACAGAGACTTGTTTTATTTTACAATGACAAGCATACAAGCTTATTTATAAAACTTGGTCTCGAACCTGCAACCTCCAGATTTGGAGGCTGCTTTTTAACGCACCGAGCTACTTCTCAACTTGAAAACATAACATTTTTAACTTCTATTTCTGGTTGAAGTGGCCGAAAGCTCAAAAAAGGCGACTACCCAGCTCCAGGCAGGAGCCAGCGGGCTCTGGGTTTTTAGTGTAGAGGTAAAGTAAAGGGTTTGATATCGGGAGGCCGGGGTTCAAGTCTCGACATTCATATTTTCCTGAGATTTTCACGTCCGAACCGTCAACTCCTGACTCAAATGACTGGGACGAGTCAGATGAACGACTGTTTCTCTGAAACCACTCAGGAGGTGAGGGCCGTCCTTCCTCTGGGTGAGGAGGACTTCCTTCAAGTCACTGTCTGACCTGGAGCTGAACACACAACCTCCAAAACTTCACCACCACACCTGAGAGACACGGTGGACGACACACAAACGTCCTTTTAAAGCCTCACACTGATGTTTTCACCACAAAACCACCAGTTTAACAACAGGGACAAAATATTAGGAACAAAAATAATCACTCTTTAGTTTGATAAAAAGATTTTATTTTACCATAAAAAACAACAAATCACATTTTAATACAGTTTCCTGTGAGGAGTCACTTTGGAAGAACATTTTATCATTTAATAAAAAATAACTGTGTCCACAGAAAGTGAGTCTTAGTTTCTCTGCTGTTTCTGAGGTGACTGTGCTGACCTGAAGTCAGAAGGTTTCTCTGTGAAGCTCATGATGAGACCAGCTCTGAGGAAAGGTTCAGGATGAGAAGGAGACCAAGTCAGACCACGACTCATCTTCAGTTTTCATCTGGAAACTCATCTGAAAAATAAAAAGAAGGACGACACGTCCTGGATTCACACGTGAAAAATGACTGAACTCAGTCTAAATGACGTGAACACACACAAACAAACTAGAGGAGGAGGTTCCATGTGGAGTCAACCTCAGACCTTCATCATTTGTTCCTGTTGAAAAGTTAAAGTATGTAATGGAAAGTCCAAAATATTAGAGACACTATTTATCTAATTATAGCTGCTTTTACAGAAGGAGCCTCAACATTTTAACTCATAGACCAACTCCTTCTACATTTTTCTTCTTATTTACACATAGATACGAACTAAATGTTCAAGTTTCTGTTGGACAAAACATTATATGTTTTCAGTTTTCTTTACATTTTTGCAGCAGATTTAAACAAAGCTCCACCTGATCTTAAAAATCACCCATGTTTCTATCATTTGAGATTATCAGTAACAGACTGAACTGACAGGTTTGTTTCTACAGTGAACACTTCAACAGTTTTGTGCATCAGATGCTTTAATTGTTGATACAAACACAGAAAAAAACGTCTTTAAATCAACATTTATTTTGTCAGTTAATTATTTTTCTAAATGTAGCTGGATTTGACCAGAGAGTCTCAAATGTCCGATTTGTCCTGAACGCAGCGGACTGATCATGAAGTGGAAACAGCTGAGCAGCAACACGTTGCCTCTGTCCGCGTGTTTCTTCCACGTTTCTCCAGTGAGTTGATCAACTGTGACTTAGTGGTGAACACTGAGACTGAGAGGAAGCAGCAGGTCAGTCTGCAGAGTCTGTTTTGACTCTTTAACCAGTGAATTGATGAGTCAGAGGCAGGAGGAGGCTCACTGCTCTGAAAACACACTCACCTGCGCAGGTGAACGCAGCCTGTTGATCAACACAAACACTGACACTAGACTAAAGGAGAGGAACCAGAGAAACGGTTTTACCTTCAGCAGCAGCAGGAGGAGGAGGAGGAGGATGAGTGATGAAGCTCAAATAAATCAGAGTTCCTCCTGATCCTGAACGATTTAATGAACCCAGAGGACAGGAAGTGTTTTTAAACTATCACCATCACTGCCCTCCAGTGGTCAGTGTCAGAAACTACAACTGTGCACATCCACTAACACTGATCCTCAAAGAGACTTTATGACTCATTTAGTGAGAAGAGAAAACCCAGTAGAGAAGGATGAGCTGGTGCTGAGGCTGGTGATATAGAAATCTAAGGACAAACTTCCTTTGGTTAAACTTTGTGAATAGCTCAGTGAGGTGAGACGTCCTAGTAACTCCTCCTTGTTCTTAGGTCCTAGGTTCAACTCTAGGCTACTGACTTCTTTCTGTTGTTGCTTCTGAGGGACGTGAACTATGAACACAACAACAAAAAGCTGCACATCCAGGTTGAAGAGTAGCTCCGTGAGATCAGCTGTGGTTCTGTCTCTCAGTCTGAAGCCAGTGGATCAAATCCAGAGCTCTGCTTTCTACATTTTATTCTCTAAGTGACAGAGGAAAAACTAAAATGCTTTTAAAGTTTAAAGCACTTCAAAGTCTCTGGGGTCGTGGCTCATGATGTTAAGTCTTTCCTCAGAGGTTCTGAAGGTTTGGGTTCAAGCCCTGGATGGTTCAGTCCATTTTAAATATTAATACCAAGATGAAAGACTGAAAAGATGTAAAAGTAGATGTGTTGTTGTCTCTGGTTCAGTGGCTCAAGTGGTTAGAGTCTTCCTCTAAGGACTGGGAGGTTGTTGGTTTGATCCTTGGACAGTTTACTTTTTATTTTATTGTCCAACATCCAGAGAAAAGACTAAAAAACCCTGATATAACCTGAACGCAGCAGCTTATCTCTGGTGGCCTAAGGTGTTAGGTCGGTTCATTAATGTTCTGGAGACATGTGTTCAATCCCCCATGAGAACTTTTAGATTTAATCAACCACAGAAACAAACAGATAAGCTCCAGGAAGAGCGAGAACATGCATGGTCAGATAGCTCAGGCTGGTAGAGGACTTCTTGGAGGTTCTGAAGACGTGGGTTCAACTCTTATCGCAGTCTATGAATTTTAGAGTCCAATACTCAAAGTAGAGACTGAAAAGCTCCACAAAAGACAACAAACATGTGGACAAACAGCTCAGACTGTTAGAAGAGTATATGGTGAGTGTGAAGTCATGGGTTCAAATCTTATGACAGTCGTGACTTTTGAAGATCAACACCCAAAGAAACAGATGGAAAATGTCAATGAAAGACTAGAAACCTGCAGTTAAATAGCTCAGAGAGTTGAATGAGTGGTTGAAACTTTTTAAGTCATGGGTTCAAATCTTATGACAGTCGTGACTTTTAAAGTCCAGGTTCCAAAGTGACGATGACAAAAGCGCTCAGAGAGAAGGTCCAAGTGTGAAGGGTTCTCGGTGGCGTGTGGTGGTTCAACCGCGGCTGGAAGTCGCAGGAGATTGGTTCGAATCCCACCTGTTGTCGGGGGCCTGGATCATCAGAGTGGGTCCTGTGGTAGCAGGCGCGGGGGGGGCCGTGTCCTCCCCGTGGTTTCTGAGAGGTAGAAGGACGGGGTTATGTCTCCCATAACTAAGAACAGCTGGAGTTTTACAGTGAGGGGGGAGGAGTCAGTGGTGAGGGGGAGGAGTCAGCAGAGAGGAGGAGCTAGTGGGTTAATTGGAGGAGTCAAATGAGAGGTGGGAGGAGCCAGGTGCAGTAGGGGAGGGGTTAGTGGGAGGAGCCAGGGCCAGTTGGGAGAGGTGTTAATGTAGGGGGAGGAGTCAGTCGAGAGGAGTGGCTAGTGGGTTCATGGGTGGAGTCAGTATGTGGTGGGAGGAGTCAGGGACAGTGTGGGAGGGGTTAGGCTTAGTGGGTGGAGTCAGTATAGGGGGAGGGATTCATGGGAGGAGTCTGCAGAGGGGGGAGGGCCTTCATCATCTCTTTGCCGCCACACGTGGAAAAGCTGTGGGGGTCCAGTACAAACATATCTGTCCCTTGGAGGGACAGATATAAATAATCTATATACGTTACCTGTAGCGCGAAGATCCTCCTCTTCACGTGAAGTCCTGGAAACCATCATGGCCACGTCTCCTCCTGGAGAGATTAGAACAAAACATGTTAGTCTACAATTATCAAACAGTCAAACAATATGACATAAAATAAATGTCAACTAGCAGCAGGAGTTACAAGTTACAAAAGCTCTAAATGATAATTTGATATACAATACCTTCAGGGTGTTCCTGAGAAGTTCCTGTTCTTCAGGTGAAGTCTTACAAACCATCATGGCCGTGTCTCCTCCTGATGTTCTGGAGTGATAGAAGTAGGAGGTTAGAACCAAACCAACAACATTTACTAATGTATACATTACTATTATTACTATTTTATTACTACCTGTTACTCTACTATTATACATTACAATTATTACTATTTTATTACTACCTGTTACTCTACTATCATAAAATAGTAATAGAATATATATAAAAAACTCTATGAGCAGGAGTTTTACTGTTACTGTTAATCTTGGATTATTGTGATTTGTTCTAATGACTCATGTTAAATGAGTTTTAATAGTAATGTAACATACTCTACCTATAGGCTGTTGTTGTTGTCTAGTTCCTGTTGTTTGGGTGAAACCATCATGGCCGTGTCTCCTCCTGATGTTCTGGAGTGATAGAAGTAGGAGGTTAGAACGAAACCAACAACATTTGCTAATGTCACTAGATTATTAGCATCTGTTACTGCCATGAATTAGTAAAAGTACAGTATGTGAGAAAAATGTCACAATACGTAATACCACTGTGGTCTGTGAGGGTTGAGGCCGTGTCCTCTCCCAATGTTCTGGAGTGATAGAAACTGGGGGTTAGAACAAAACCTAAAAGTGAGGCTGCAACAAAAACAGATGTTGAAGAAAGTTGTGACCTTTGACTCCATAGAGATATGGCAGGTGTAGGTTAGGTCATTTTAAAACTGTTTGAAATAGTAATGAATAGAAATGTTGGCTTATTTATGGGGGTCGAGATGCTGATGCTGCATTCAGGACAACTTGGGAAAATTGAGCTCTGAGTTGTCAAATGACTGCTTCACATCATTGTAAAGAGTTTTATTTATCATAAATCTTAATTAATAACCTTTAAACACAGAGGACCTTTCTTATGGAACAGTTTATCTAAAAGTTGTTTGTTTGTTTAAAAAACTATTGAAAATGTGACTCTCCAGTCAAGATTTGTAGCTTTTTAAATCATCTATATATATATATATATTCCATCCATTCCATTTCAGAAATGAAATGATGTAAAACACTTAATAGATTTGAAAATAGATTTAAAGATAATATTATTAGTCAATAATTATGAACAAAGGTGTATTGATGAACGTGTTATTGGTTTTTCTTTCCGTTTTATTTAAGGTAGTTGACAGAACTTTCTTATTGTAAGAATAAGCCTCTCAGTGGGAGGGGCCAGTAGAGGTGGTTGAACTGGTAGAGGAGGGAGGGGGGCATTCTGGCCTTTGTACTATAGTGGTTTCAATGGGCATCAATTCATTATTTTAATATATAAAAACGTTTTTGCCAACATACTGAACTTATACTGAACATGAAAATCAAAGTTAAAGAGACATGAAGTCAACTACTGCTGCTTGATTAAAGACTAAAGGTTTGTTGAGAGAATACCAGAGAATTCAAACGTTTAAACAAAACATCCCAACTTTAGTCTTTCATCATGGAGCAGTGTCTGTCTCTGTGTCTCTTTAGTTGTGTTTTCCTGTTGTTACTTGATTCTCATCATCACATTTCCAGCTGGTGGTGTTTTAGGGACAGAGGAACATGACGTCCTGGCCTTCTTCACTAAACTGGTTTTGGATGGTATCAATGGATTGAATGTTTTGTGAAATGATTTCACTGGTAAATGTCTGAGTTGAAGGATTTCAGGTGAACTCAGAGAAATAAACATTGACATTCAGTCTCATTCATTCACAGATTCAAATTACCCAAACGTTTGTTCCATGTGCTCCATCCACACCTGTCCAGGTAGGAGGCCAGACTGGCAAACAGGAAGTGGAAGATTCCAACTAGATTTAAAGAAGGGGGGGGGGGGGGGTGGACTGTACCAAGTGAGGTATCGTAGCAGGGGTGTTGATATATTTTTTATTTAATTTTATTATTATAGATTTTTTAGATGCCTGTAGGTAAAATATGGTGATGGAAACATGTTGTATTTTATTAATGATGAGAAGAATCCACGAGGTAACGCGGGATTGTTTCTAAACTATCATCATCACTGCCCTCCAGTGGTCACTATGAGGAACTACAACTGTCCACATCCAATAACACTGATACTCATTGACTGCAGCACTTTAGCTTAATATTTTATTAAACCTAGTCTGACATTTTTATTATTCACTGGTTAAATGAGCAACAACTCTCAGAGCCAGAGCTGAAAAAGAAGGAAGCTGAATTAAGTTAACAAAAAAAAAAATAAAAAAAAAATAAAAAACATTAGTTTATTTTCAAAGATTTTAAAACATGTCCCTGTTGTAGATTTCAAAGTCACAGACTCAAAAAGACGCCTTTATTTTAGAAGGTTTTATTTTATTTTCCCAAACTAACCAAGAGTTTTATTAGAATTTATTAAAACGTTTCACTCACTCAGTCATTCACAGTAACAAAAGTGGCAGGATTGTGTGAGAGGTGTCACGGTGACGGCCGTTTAAAAACACAAGTATTACAAACAAAGGGTGCTACATGACGCCGTGTGTGTGTGGAACTGTGAAACCTCCTGGGAAAAAAGAAAAAAAAATCCAAAAAACATTTCATAAACAGCCGCTTGAAGGTCAAATGCAAAACAAGTGCAAACATCAGTAAATAGAGAAGTATCAGGAAGTGTGTACAAAGTGCAACAAGAACAGTTATCGCTCAAACTATTTTTTTTTTTTTTAAGTGACACCGTGGTGAGACAGTTCTGTAAACACATTCAGATGTTTTTCATTTTGGTCGAGACGTACGGTTAAAATCCAATATTGCATCAATCGGTGGATACGCACACTTAATAATTAGCTTTGTACATGATCACATGCTTTAATATGGCGCTTGTAAAAATTAGACCAAATATGCCCAGACGTCGCGGGGAATGACTCCGTTTTAGCAGCATCGTTGGCGCTTGTTGCCACAGGGGAAAAAAAACACCTGATTAGTCAAAACTGTTTCGCTTGAAATAAATAAATATATAAATAAAATAAATAAACACAGTATGGTTAAAAACTGGCAGCCCTCTTTAGCGGGTTAAAATATTACCGGTACCCCACAGCCAGTTGTTTATTATTGCACGGTAAGAGCAACAGGGAGCAGCCCCCCCTCCCCTCCCCTCCCCTCTTGGCACGGTCCGAGCTCGTAGACATGAAATCCAGAAAAATAAACCCCCGAAGAAACTCTGCATAGAATTTGAGAGGTCAGTCCGCGTGTTCTGACGATTCTAATGCAGGGTCTCGGATTTATCAGTCGCTTTTTGGTCAAACCCCCCCACCCCCCCCCCCACCACCACCCCTCACTTCCTCTAAGGGAATCTGGATGTTGAGGTGTAGTGAGTCACCCCAGCCAGCGGGGCGCCACTTGCATCCCTTCATCAGTAGCAGCCGTCTCTCCAGGTGCTGTCACGGAGGGCACTGAGGGTGGACAAGCTCTTTGGAGGCGTCAGTAAACTGAAAGGAAGGAAAAGTTAAAGATTCAAACTTGAACGGCAGCCGTAGATAGTTATTTTTTTTTTTGTTTGTTTTTCTCACCTTCGTGCAGGCTGGGCCACCTTGCTGCGAGAGGCGGAGCCTATGGTCCCCACGAAGGAGGCGGGGCGTGGCAGGCTGCTGCGGGGGGTGGTCGGGGTGGAGTTGGTCTGTTTGCTCAGCGTGGGGATGCCACTGCCGCTGCCGCTGTTCAGGGACTGGAGGCTGGCGCATGTCGGCATGGAGGCCGAGCCCTTGATGGTGTGGCTGACGTAGGCGGTGGCCTTCAGCGGTTGCCGCGACAACGTGGAGAAGTTCCCCACGCTCTGGACCCTGTTCTGGAGCTGGCCTGGGGAGGGGACTGGAGCGTAGATAGAAAAATGATTAGACGCTGAATATTGAATTGACATTTCAAATAATAATTATGGATCGACCGATAAGGATTTTTGTTTGTTTTTTTAGGGCCGATACATTTTCCGATTCCGATACGATTTTTTTTTTTTTATACATGCTCCCGATTTTTCAGAGCCGATACTGTTTTTTTCTCCCTCCATTTACATGATAAAAATTACACAATGATAACAAAGTCTCAATTTAACCAAAAACATTGAAACATTTATTGAACTCCTATTAAATATTTAACGCTCTTATGCATAAAAAATAAAAAAAATAAACGGGTAAAAAGAAGTAGAGCACAAGCAGGGGCGATTCTGAAAAATAAAATAAATAACCAAAAATCTCTTAAACCAATAGGGTCTTACTTGAGGACTGCAGTCGGTTCAGGCCGCTGGACGAATCAAAACTCTTGTTACTTGACTTGTTAACCCGCCATCCACCATTCCCTCCGAAATGTTGTCCTCAGAAAAATGTGATCAATGTGCTTCTTTCTTTAAAAACAAAATCATTACTATCAGACAAAACATTAGTTCCCTAAGATCAGACTCGGAAAAATGAATCTTAAATCTTTGCACTGGTTCCTGTTAGAACAAGAATCAATTTCAAAATACTGCTCCTGGTTAATAAAGCACCTCAGTACATCACAGATATGCTCATCACTTACACCCCAGCAAGAACACTTCAGTCAACAGGCAGTGGCCATTTACTCGTCCCTCGCACCAGATCCAAAGAAGGGGAGGCAGCTTTTAGTGGATATGCTCCACAAAAATGGAACTTGCCTGACACAGTCAGACATCCACATCAGTAGCCATCTTTAAAAACAGATCAAAAACCAAACAGATTTTTATGTAACTGTTTGTATTGTAACTATGTTTACCTCTTGTAAAGCACATGGAGTCTGCCCTGTGCATGAAATGCGCTTCATAAATAAAACTGAATTGAATTGATATAAACTTGATATAAAACTTAAAAGTGAGGCTGCAACAAAAACAAATGTTGAAGAAAGTTGTGACCTTTGACTCCATAGAGATGTGGCAGGTGTAGGTTAGGTCATTTTAAAACTGTTTGAAATAGTAATGATTAGAAATGTTGCTTTATTTATGGGGGTCGAGATGCTGATGCTGGGAAACTTGGGAAAATTGAGCTCTGAGTTGTCAAATTCAGAAATGACTGCTTCTAAAATAAAAATAAAAATAGCGTCTGCACATATTTAAATGTTGAACAAACAGTGACAATAAACCAAACCTATTTTTGTCGAGTTAACCTGAAACATGAACGTTATGATATCAGAAGTCTGAAATTTCCGAGTTGGAATGTACAATTAACGAATTTTCCCGAAGGCATCATCTCATTTTTCCATCGAAGTCACTGATGTCAGAAAGATGGAGAATAAATTTATGAAGCTACGAGAATGTGTCCTAACTACAAACAAAGACCTTATTAATAATAATAATAATAATAATAATAATAATAATAATAATAATAATAATAATAATAATAATAATAAAAAATGTGAGGATTTAAATGGTTAAACTACTAATGAAATAAATGAAATAGTTGAGGCTGTATGGGGTGGGGATTATTACCATCTGTTCCTCTACTATTAGAAAAGAAAGAAAGAAGAAGTCTATTACTTTCAGATCCACAGGTATCAGTAAACCAGGAAACATTTTATTAAAGTGAAGCTGAAACTAAATCAAACCTTGAAGGAAGTTTTTCCAACATCACTTTGACCTTTGACCTGTTTTAACTTGTAGTTTCATTTATCTTTATTTATTTATTTAACAACTTTTCTCAACAGGATTAAATTTATCCAGAAGAAATGTTTAGAATGTTTAGTTTTTCCAAGAATAATGATTCTTCTCCTCCTCTATTTAGAAAATTTAACTCCAAACCTGTTTATTAATAAGTTTGTTCTTCTTTCTCCTAATTTGTCGTTCACTTTTCATACTTTTTTTCAGTTTTCCTCAGACATTCATTCACATCATTGTAAAGAGTTTTATTTACCATAAATCTTAATTAATAACCTTTAAACACAGAGGACCTTTCTTATGGAACAGTTTATCTAAAAGTTGTTTGTTTGTTTAAAAACTATTGAAAATGTGACTCTCCAGTCAAGATTTGTAGCTTTTTAAATCATCTATATATTTTATTTAATGTTATTTTATAGATAAAGAATTGTTGTTCTTTACTTTTTAATATATTATTTGTAGTTTAATTTTACTTTCCATGTGTAGATACATTTTGCTTTACATAGGGAGGTGTTTCATTCGTCTTTCTTGGCTTCCATCTCTCCTGAACAACTATTAACTATTTTTATACCATTTTAATGTTTTCTGTCTTTAATGTGCAAATAAACAAATTAAATCAATGCAACAGAAAAAAGATGTGTAACATTAAAAGGTGTAAATTTATGAAACAACTGAGAAACAGAAATGAAATGATGTAAAACACTTAATAGATTTGAAAATAGATTTAAAGATAATATTATTAGTCAATAATTATGAACAAAGGTGTATTGATGAACGTGTTATTGGTTTTTCTTTCCGTTTTATTTAAGGTAGTTGACAGAACTTTCTTATTGTCAGAATAAGCCTCTCAGTGGGAGGGGCCAGTAGAGGTGGTTGGACTGGTAGAGGAGGGAGGGGGGCATTCTGGCCTTTGTACTATAATGGTTTCAATGAGTATCAATCAATTATTTTAATATATAAAACGTTTTGCCAACATACTGAACTTATACTTAAGATGAAAATCAAAGTTAAAGAGACATGAAGTCAACTACTGCTGCTTGATTAAAGACTAAAGGTTTGTTGAGAGAATACCAGAGAATTCAAACGTTAAAAAAAACATCCCAACTTTAGTCTTTCATCATGGAGCAGTGTCTGTCTCTGTGTCTCTTTAGTTGTGTTTTCCTGTTGTTACTTGATTCTCATCATCACATTTCCAGCTGGTGGTGTTTTAGGGACAGAGGAACATGACGTCCTGGCCTTCTTCACTAAACTGGTTTGGATGGTATCAATGGATTTGAATGTTTTGTGAAATGATTTCACTGGTAAATGTCTGAGTTGAATGTTTTCAGGTGAACTCAGAGAAATAAACATTCACATTCAGTCTCATTCATTCACAGATTCAAATTACCCAAATGTTTGTTCCATGTGCTCCATCCACACCTGTCCAGGTAGGAGGCCAGACTGGCAAACAGGAAGTGGACGATTCCAACTAGATTTAAGGAAGGGGGAGGTGGACTGTACCAAGTGAGGTATTGTAGCAGGGGTGTTGGACATTACATGCATTCACACAGTTTATATTCATTAATTGATGATCATTTCCTACTTGCTGATGACAATGTCAATCAGTATTTGATCGTATGTGAAATCAAAGAAGAATCCAAGATAATAAAATCTGGTTAAATATTTTATACCTTATCTCCCTCAAAGGATTGAGAGGTTATTGGTTTGATCCTTGGCAAGTTGTAGAAGTTGTTGATATTTAACAGCAAGAGACACTTAAATTATTATGGGTTAATTTGTGACTTGAAGCCGACAGGTCCTGGATCTCTCTGCAGTGGTATCAGTGGAGGGTTATGCGCGACAGGATCAGCTAATAATTTACATTTAAGTAAAGTTACAACCATAAATGAATAAATAAATAAATAAATGTATTGCCAGTCTCTAAACACAGACCAGTAAAGCCTTTTATCGCCCTCTTGTGGCCATAAAGTGTAACTACAGTGCAAAATAATTTTCGCACAGCATCAAATATCTCCTTTATTTCAATGATTACTTTAGTCGTGCATCGCTGTCACTTGTATTTATCTTGATGGTAGCGGATTAAATTTGCTAAACGGGAACATGTAACGTTAAGTAGCAGAAGTGTTACAGCTTCAGTCTGTTATTATGAGGCTTATTTTATATGATGCGAAGCCATGAGAAGAATGCGAATTGTATTTAACAGTTGTAGACACCGTTAACTCGAGGGCTCAATACTGTGAAATGATAAAATATCCGCTGTAATTAGCGCTAGTTAGCCTAGCCTAGCTTGGGGTACTCACTCGCTCTGGTTATTTTTGTGTGGACTCACATACAGACAACGAGTGTCGCTGCCCTCTAGTGGACAGACACTGTCATTACACTTGAAGTGTTAAGCTCACAGTAATGCATACGATTAGTGCTTCCGGTTAACAAAATAAAACTAAAAGCTAAAAAACTCTTGGAAGAAGGACTGTTATTATTTTTACATTACATTTACATATTTAAAATAAAATGCTGTTAAAATATATGCGCTTGATATAAATAATAAATAATGAACTCCAGTGCAGAAAGAGTATAGAAATGAATTATGATTATGTATATTTATTTATGTTTATCACTTTAAAACACTTAAATATACTTGATGTACAGATGTAAAGATAAAACAACTGCGTGTGTAATTTGTATCTTTTTGTGTGAGTCTATAAATGTGCATTTATTAATTAACTGCAGATGTGTTCATTGAACACTGCGTCCAAAACGCCTTGAGCATCCTGACTGTAGAGGCTGAGAACGTTAAAATAATATTTTCTCATCTTTGGTCTCTGATTGGTTTGTGATCAATGCATCGGTTTATATCAGTGGTGCATAATATAAACCTTATGTTTTACTTTATTTGGCATTTTTATTGAGCATGTATTTCCATGTCAAAGTTTCTCTTAGCCACATCCTATGATTAGGAAAATATAAATAAATTCTCCTAAATTCTTCAGTGATAATTCAGGTCAAAAGGCTGAATAATATTAAATTGAGAAGGCCCTCTTGTGGCCATAAAGTAACTACATTACAATTAGTGTAAAGTCAGACAAACTGCATATAGCTTTCACTTCCGGTTAAAATAATATTTAAAAAAATAAAACAACACGTTATTTTTCATTATTATTTTATTATCTTACAGAATATCATGCTATATGCAAAAAGGAGTAAACTAAGTGGACAGAAACTGTCATTACACTTGAAGTGTTAAATTACATAAGGGTAGTTCTTCCGGTTTTTAAAATAGAAAATATTCCAAACATATTTGTACTTGAAAATAAATAATATTTCAACTATAAACTACAGTGTAGAAAGACTGTGGAAATTAATTATTATTAAATTAGATTTTTAGTATTACATTATTATGCCACGAAATTGGTGTTCCCTTGATGTACAGATGTAAAGATATAGATTGTGTGTGTAATTTGCATCTTTCTGTGTGAGTTTTTAAATGCGCATTTATTACAGATTGTGCTCATTGAACACTGCCTTGAGTTATTGTTTTCATGTATTTGCATGGAAGATGTTTAAATGAGCATCTAGAATCTGAGGTTTTATTGTATTTTCCCCACAGATTTTTGGGGAATAAATTATACGTAATAACTGTGTGAAAGTGAAAGACTTTTTTGCTCAGGCAATAACTGTACCACCAAACTCGATGATCATTGTATCTCTAATCTGTTCATGTGTCATGCGTCAACATATTGTTGTCAGGAGACAGACAGTAGAGAGGCTGGAGGAGATGGAGGAGGAGGAGAAGCTGAAGGAGAGGCAGGAAATTCACAGGTGAGGTCAAATAATTATGTGTATGTTAGTCTCGAGATTCATCACTGTGACAAATGTCAGTGTGATGATGATCTGAATAAGAACCAGTGGACACTAATCTGCTTGTTCAAAGGTTCAGATGTTGCTTCATTTCTATCCTCAGGGTTTTCTTCTCCTTATGTACTCGGATATGAATGAAACATGTCCATTACTCACTGTGTTTTTCTGACTATGATCATTTGCTTGATCTACTTTACATCATGTGAAATCATGTTTACAAATGCAAAAGAAACATCAACTTTCAGGAGTGCTGCCTTGGAGAATTTGTGTGTCTCCCCACCAATGTCACAATCAAACCTACTCCCTTGGTTTCATATATTTGTTTTCTTTATTGAAACTGTCAGGTGATATGTTTGCGTGTGTCCACAAACTTTGGAAGTTGTCAAGAAAATGCACATAGTAAAAGTAAAAATGTGATAATCTTTGATATTTCTTTTGGTACAAACACCATTAAAAATGTGAAAACAAACAACTCAGTCATTGTCATTGACAACACTGCAGTGAAAGTATTATTGGATGTGGACAGTTGTAGTTACTGACAGTGACAACTAGAGGCCAGTGATCGTGACAGTTTCTGGATTCGTCTGTTCCTAATGTTTTGACGTATTTTCTACCACTGTATCTACCTGTCACTGACTGTCATGTTGTCAACTCTCTTGCAGTTCACTGTTTCACCACCAAATCCGATCAATAACCTAAATATTTATGAATGAAAAGCATCATAAATGAGTTTTTTAGATATAACACTGCAGACTGTGTTTTACTACAACATAGAAACTATCAGACGAGTGTTTCCAGAAGCCGTCAGTCAACATTATGTCTGTATATAATGAGGAGGAACAAACTGAATCCTTCACAGCAGACAGCTTAGTTACACTGAGGATTTATTCACATCATTTACTTTAGTAAAATACTCCAGTCCTGCACTGACAATCTGTGTTAACAAGAAAATGAACTTAAAGTATTAAAAGCAAAAAATATTCACTGTGAAATATTATTATAATTATCAGCATTAATGTTTCATCTTCATAATTATTATTATTAAACTCCTCAAACTGAAACCTGAACACATGATACAGAAGATTATGAATCAAGAACAGACATGTTGATGGATAAACCTGTCTAACATGTTCTGTCTCTGTCTGCAGGTAAAAACCTGCCTCATTCCAGGAAGTAACTCACCTGTTCAGTGTTCAGGTTGGAGTGGAGTCTTCTTCATCTCTCTGGTTAAATAAACTGTAAGTTTGATTTGTTTAAAGCTTTAACTTTGTCTTCAGTAACTTTAATGTTTGTTTCTGCTCTGTAATGTTTGTAGAAGATGTTCACTTCTTATTTCATTATTAAGTTTGTGTCACTCTGTTTGAAGATCAGTCTACATTATTATTAGATTAATGATTCACTGGAATCAAACAGTATGATGATCAGATTAAATTAAATTATTAAATCTTCATTAATCTGGATCCAGCCTCAGATTTAAGTCTGAAGTTATTTTCACTTTCACCACCGTTGTGTCACAGATATTTTTCTTTGTGTAAACTCCGTTTATAATGTTTAACTCTTTAACATCAGTTTAGTTTCAGCAGAATAACTTTAGAAATAGTTCATGGTGACAGAGACGGAGCTGAAAACATAAAGTATACGAAGGAGGCGACTATAAATCTATCTGCCATTTTGTGTGTGTGTGTGTGTGTGTGTGTGTGTGTGTGTGTGTGTGTGTGTGTGTGTGTGTGTGTGTGTGTGTGTGTGTGTGTGTGTGACCAACTCGGGAGTGCGCTTTAATGCGCTTTAATGCGCTTTTGTACGGACGTCACTCTGCTTCAGTTTAATCTAGTTTAGATAATTTATTAGTCATGATAACAACGTGTTTCCCCGATAACATTTCTGATGAAGAACCTTCTTAAAATTCACCAGAATATTATTTGACATGATCTGAAATATTTTCTAAACAGAGCAGAAGATGAACAGATGAACTAGTCGACATCTTACTGCTGCGTTCAGGGAAAATGGGACATTTAATCTTTCTGCTGCTGAATCCTTCAGCTTGGACTGTTCCTAATAATCTGTCCTCCCAGTAATGAGCATGAGGACAGTTTCTCCATTGGGACATTTGATGACTCACAAAAGAGGAAAAGAAGGGATTTGTTTTTCTATCACTGTAGCTTCATGTCATGTTGGGTTTCTTACAGTTCACTGTTTCAGCACTAAATCCCATCAGTGACCTGTTTGATCTGGAGTCAGTCACTGAATATTTATGAAGGAAAGGCGTCATAATGTGTTTAAATATAATACTGCAGATTGTCTTTTCCTACAACATAGAAACTATCAGACGAGTGTTTCCAGAAGGCTTCAATTAACATCATCTATTTATGTGATCATAACTGCAGCTTTAATGAAATGTTAATCTCTAGTTTGAATAATGTGAGAAGCTTCATACTGTCCATGACTACAGCATCAACACTACATGAAGTCTTGTTGGAGTTTCATTCAGTGATGACTATAGGTCCTGTTAACCAAGCGTCTTTCAGACTGATGTATTTATTCTCTCTGTCCTCTGTTGATGATCAAATACACATTTAGCATTTAGTTCCTGAGTTTAGATGTTGATCTTTTAATGTTAGAGCTGAAAACCTGGTATCAGAAGTATTAATATTCTGACCTTTACACCTGTAGCCACCACACTGATCACATGTCAACCATCTCAGTGGTTCATCCTCTTAAGTTTGTTTTATTTATGTCTTTATTTCTATAAAGATCTCATAACCAGAGAGCATACAGGATCAGAAACCTTTTACCACTGTTGAACTGCTTTGAGCAGACTGGAAGTTTGTTTAAATTCACAGACTCTGATCACGATATAAATATGAATTTATTGCATTTTTCCCACAGTGCATCTCTGCAGTCTATAACAGTGATGGTTATAGTTTGTGGATTTTAATCATTTTTATGAGAAGCTCAGTGTGTTTGCACTCTTACTGGAGACACATAGACAAAGATTCAGAAATCTGAAACAGTCACATCATTAAACACATGTTGATTTTGCTGGAGAATAAAGTCGACTTATTGACAGATGTGTTCAGTGAGTAAAAGTAATAACTTTGCTTTGATGGTAGAGTCACTGTCTGACTTCATCCACTGACACTGATATGAATCAGAAAATAAGAACCAGTCACTGGAGAAGCAGCTGATGTTTTTACAGCAGAAATGATGTCAAGGATTTGATGTTCAGGTGAATGATTTGTGTTTCCTCTGCAGATGAAGGTAGAAAGTGTGTGTGAGCTGATGTGAATCCAGCAAAATGGATCAGTGTGAGGACAGAGAGGAGGGAGTCCCTCCCTCTAAAACCACTCTGAGTGGAGAACATGTGAACCAGGCCAAAGACCAGAGGTGAGATGAACATTTATAACTTGTCTATGACTCTTCGCCATATCAGAGTTCAACTCTATCATCACTGTGCACTTAAATGTTTGTGTGTTGAAGAACAAAGCAGCAGCACAGACCAGACTCTGCTGGACCTGAACCTGGACCTGGACCCAGCTGTGTGTCTCTGAGGAGTGATCGGTCAAATGATAGAGTCTTGAATTTTAAAAGAGAAGAATCATCTGCTGTGAAGAAGTAAGACATAAGTGACTTTAAAGTGAAACTACATTCAACATCACAGTCTGGGATTTTGTGTAGTTAATTTGTGAATTCAGAGTCTGACACTAAGTTTTTGTATGTGATTAATGTCCTTCAAAGTTTGCTGGCCTTTGACTCATTTATTCCTTTTAAAAGCTGAAAACAGTCAACTTCTCTCTGTCTACCAGGATCCACCAGAAACCAGACTCATCTCAACCTCAGCCTGAACCCAGCTGTGTGTCTATGAGGAGTGATCGGTCGAAGGAGGATTTAACTGACTTTAAAGGACAAAATCCATCTGCTCTAAATAAGTAAGATATAAGTACAACAGGTCGTCTGTGTCTGGCATTTAAAGCTAGACAGAAACTGTTCAGGAAGCTTTAATTTTGTCCACCTGGGGAAGTGATACTGGTGTTTGGAAACAGATGGAAACCATTTTCTGTCTGAACGATGAAGAACTCTGTTGTTAAAGAGACATTGTATAGAAAAGATCTGAGAAGATCAGTTCTTATGTGCAAATATACGTAACTGAAATGTGGACTTTCTGTGATCCTCAGTCATCAGGTTTAGAATTAATCTTTTGTTTTCATGTCTTTATTATTGTCACAGTAGAGTTTGTTCTGATCAGGACGATCATCACAGAACAATCTTTAACTCTCTGTTGTTTCTGTTTCTGTCCAGAGTGAAGCAGCAGAGTTTAAATGTTCTCAGTGATCAGTCTGTTCATCAGCATCAAACACAGCAGGACTCCATATTTAAGGTCTGTACATGGACAACAACTACTTTCCATCATCTCCATGCTGCTCTTTGTAGACCAGTGGACTGTCAGTCTGTCCAACATGGATCTGATGTTTGTCTCCATGATTTCAGTCTGGTTGTCATTCACACAGTTTTCTGTTCCAGCTGCTGGAGGACAACATTGTCACTTTTGTGAAGAAGGAACTGAAGAAGATTCAGAGGGATCTGAGTCCAGATTACCCAGAATGCTTAGAGAGTCAGAGGGAGGATGAGGAGGTGTTGGAGGGTGAGGATGAAGAGCAGAGGAGGAGCAGCAGAGAGGCATTTGTGAAGATTGCACTGAACTTCCTGAGGAGAATGAAGCAGGAGGAGCTGGCTGATCGTCTGGAGAGAAGTAAGAGGATTTCTATGAACATTGAAGCTGATGAATAAATTAAACATTTACTAATGTCTCAAGAGATGGAACAAGATACAATATAGTCACTCATTCTTTCAAGGAATTAAATGTTGTAAATTTATTCACTGATCTTATTTGTTGTTCGTTCCTTCAGAACATTTTGCTGCAGTTTGTCAACGTGAACTTAAATCTAGTCTGAAGGAGAAGTTCCAGTGTGTGTTTGAGGGGATTGCTAAAGCAGGAAACTCAACTCTTCTGAATGAGATCTACACAGAGCTCTACATCACAGAGGGAGAGACTACAGAGGTCAATGATGAACATGAGGTCAGATGGATTGAAACAGCATCCAGGAAACTAGACAGACCAGAAACAACCATCAGACCAGAAGACATCTTTAAAGCCTCACCTGGAAGACAGAAACCAATCAGAAGAGTGATGACAACGGGAGTGGCTGGCATTGGGAAAACAGTCTTAACACAGAAGTTCACTCTGGACTGGGCTGAAGACAAAGCCAACCAGGACATCCACTTCACATTTCCATTGACTTTCAGAGAGCTGAATGTGTTGAAAGAGAGAAAGTTCAGCTTGGTGGAACTTGTTCATCACTTCTTCACTGAAACCAAAGAAGCAGGAATCTGCAGCTTTGAAGAGTTCCAGGTTGTGTTCATCTTTGACGGTCTGGATGAGTGTCGACTTCCTCTGGACTTCCACAACACTGAGATCCTGACTGATGTTACAGAGTCCACCTCAGTGGATGTGCTGCTGACAAACCTCATCAGGGGGAAACTGCTTCCCTCTGCTCGCCTCTGGATAACCACACGACCTGCAGCAGCCAATCAGATCCCTCCTGAGTGTGTTGACATGGTGACAGAGGTCAGAGGGTTCACTGACCCCCAGAAGGAGGAGTACTTCAGGAAGAGGTTCAGAGATGAGGAGCAGGCCAGCAACATCATCTCCCACATCAAGACATCACGAAGCCTCCACATCATGTGTCACATCCCAGTCTTCTGCTGGATCTCTTCTACAGTTCTGGAGCATATGTTGAAAATCAGAGAGAGAGGAGAGCTGCCCAAGACCCTGACAGAAATGTACATCCACTTCCTGGTGGTTCAGACCAAAGTGAAGAAGGTCAAGTATGATGGAGGATCTGAGACAGATCCACTCTGGAGTCCAGAGACCAGGAAGATGATTGAGTCTCTGGGAAAACTGTCTTTTGATCAGCTGCTGAAAGGAAACCTGATCTTCTATGAATCAGACCTGACAGAGTGTGGCATCGATATCAGAGCAGCCTCAGTGTACTCAGAGTGTTGACACAGATCTTTAAAGAGGAGAGAGGACTGTACCAGGACAAGGTGTTCTGCTTCGTCCATCTGAGTGTTCAGGAGTTTCTGGCTGCTCTACATGTTCATCGGACCTTCATCAACTCTTCTGTCAATCTGATGGAAGAACAACAAACTACTTCCTGGAAGTCTAAAATGTTTAACAAACCAAATCTAACACATCTCCACCAGAGTGCTGTGAACAAAGCCTTACAGAGTCCAAATGGACACCTGGACTTGTTCCTCCGCTTCCTCCTGGGTCTTTCACTGGAGACTAATCAGACTCTTCTACAAGGCCTGATGAAACAAACAAAAAACTCAAAGACTGAGGAAACAGTCGAGTTCATCAAGAAGAAGATCAGTGAGGATGTGTCTGTAGAGAGAAGCATCAACCTGTTCCACTGTCTGAATGAAGTGAATGATCGTTCTCTAGTGGAGGAGATCCAACAGTCCCTGAAATCAGGACGTCTCTCCACTGATAAACTGTCTCCTGCTCAGTGGTCAGCTCTGGTCTTCATGTTACTGTCATCAGAAAATAATCTGGATGAGTTTGACCTGAAGACATACTTTGCTTCAGAGGAAGCTCTTCTGAGATTGCTGCCAGTGGTCAAAGCCTCCAACAAAGCTCTGTAAGTACAGAGATAGTTTTAGTCATTAATAGATACACAACAATCTTTAAACTGGTGAGCAAAATAAAAGTCTGACTAGTTCATTATATTTTATTTTCTCTACAGACTCAGGGACTGTAAACTCTCAAAAAGAAGCTGTGAAGCTCTGTCCCCACTTCTCAGCTCCCAGTCCTCTAATCTGACAGAACTGGACCTGAGTAACAACAAGCTGGAGGATTCAGGAGTGGAGCAGCTGTGCACTGGACTGAAGAGTCCAGACTGTAAACTGGAGACTCTGAGGTCAGTTCAGACTGCTTTTTTTTATTAATGTTTTTATTTCAGCTTTTATTCATTTTATTGAAATATTATTGATTGAAGACAGAAGATCCTGTTTTATCAGTTCTCTTGTCAGGTTTGGTGGAAACTCACATCAAAGGGCTCATTGAGAGAATGTCAAAGGTTTTCAGAGATATTAATAAAACAAAGGTCGGCAACTTTGAGGAATCTAAAATGTAAAACATATTTAAAAAACATATTTTATTTGCTGCACAATTCAATATATCTTGCTTTGTATATTCAATATATTCACTATGTATCTACAATGTAGAAAGAACCAACCTGAACCAACCTGACTTCAACACAACACAACTGATTGTCCCAACTTTATTAAGAAGACAAGAAAACAAATGAACCCTGACAAGGCTCAGCTGTGAGATGAATATCATGAAGCTCATTGAGAGAAGGTCAAAGGTTTTCAGAGATGTCAATAAAACAAAGGGTAACTACTTTGAGGAATCTAAAATGTAAAACATATTGAAAAAACATATTTTATTTGCTGCACAATTCAATATATCTTGCTTTGTATATTCAATATATTCACTATGTATCTACAATGTAGAAAGAAGTAAAAATAAAGAGAAAACATTGAGAAGGTGTGTTCAACCTTTGACTGGTAGTTGGGTTCAGCTACAGATTTAAAACCTGAACACATCTTATTATTGTTTATTCAGATTAAAGTCCTGCAGGTCAAGATTCTTAATGAAATATCACATGAATTAATGATACACAGACCTTCTAACCTAACATATTTTATTCTTTATCCAGTTTGAACAGTTGCAGTTTGTCAGAGATCAGCTGTTATTATCTGGCTTTAGCTCTGAAGTCCAACCCCTCCCATCTGAAACATCTGGACCTGAGTGAAAACAACCTGCAGGATTCAGGAGTGAAACATCTGTGTGGTTTTCTGGAGAGTCCAGACTGTAGACTGGAGACTCTGAGGTCAGACATCATGTTTTAGTTGTGTTCTCGATTAATATGATGTGAAAGTTGTGTTGACACTAATCTACAGACATCAGGCTGATATTCTACTGATCCACACTGAGGATCTTCATGATAAACTCTGGTTTCTTCTTCTGTGGTTAAGTCCATTTACTGTGGCAGAACCATGTTGAGCTACACATTTAACACCATAGCAAAAGAAAAATCCTCCACTGGATGATTCATTCTGAAACTATGACACACTTGATATTCACCTATAATTTCACCTCATGTTTTCAGATTCAAACCACAACAACAACTAATATTTTTTCTGTTATTAATGAAGCTGTCTGTGAGGGACCGAGCTGCAAAGCAAGAGGAGTCGCAGTTGGATTTTGATAAATACAGGTTTAATAAAATACAGGTTTTATTAGCAAAACTGAACTCTATAATGCTACAGCAACCTGGCAAACCAACTGACCTAACGAACAGACAACAAAGGGGACTTATATAATGACTGGTCAGGCCAATTACACACAAAGGGAACAACATAAAACACCAACACATTAACTAACAACAAAAGAAACAACACAAGACAGTTTGTTTACCAGTCAAATAAATATAATAAACCAACCCCAAAATATTCAAATAACAAATTTAAACCTAATGAAATACACATAATAGTTAAATTAATTAACCCCAATCCCCCCTGCTGTAACAGGCTGATGGTTCGACCTTATTAGCACTTCCTGTATTTAAACCCACAGTTTCCTGGAGGCCGTCCTTTTGCCAGATGCCTCCAGCAGCAGAAGCCAACCTTGAGTCTATAAAATGTCAGTCCTGCAAAATGACGAACTTTCTCTGATTTCAAGGTGACGTCTTCAAATGTCTCATTTTGTCCAAAACTAAAAAATGTTCAGTTTACTCTGATTGGCTGAATGAAAACCACATGACAATGAACCTCACTGAGAGACACAGAGACACAATTTAAAATGTGATGTCACCAAATATGGTTCCTTGCCCCATAAAGGGTTAAACAATTGGTAACATCATTTATTATTATATAATAAGAAAATGTTCCAAGTAATAATGCTCAAATATTGTTTTCTTATTTCTTCATACACTTTCATTCAGTATTTATTCATAATTTACTGATTGTCAGAATGAAGGACTTATTGTGAAATTCCTCTCAGTTTATTTTGAAGGGCTGTAGCTTTGAATCCACATACAGAGAATCACAGTGAATGTTAGTTTTGACTTAGTTACTTGGTAGAGATGTCTTCTACCTTTAGAGTTACACTTTTATTTCCATCACAAAAGTCACAAAACTAATAAATATCAAGAGATAATTTGTCCCTGGGCCTGAATGGTTCATTTTAATTTATATGATCTGAGCATAAAAAAAAGCATAAAAATTTACATATTAAAGTTTCAACTGGTTTTCTATATATTTTTCGTTTTAAGTTTCTTAACGAAATACCAAATGAATGAATGACACACAGACGTTCTGACTTAACATCTTTTATTCTTTATTCAGATTGACTTGCTGCAGGTTATTAGAGATCAGCTGTCATTATCTGGTCTCAGCTCTGAAGTCCAACCCCTCCCATCTGAAACATCTGGACCTGAGTCACAACTTGTACCTGATGGATCCAGGAGTGAAACATCTGTGTGGTTTTCTGGAGAGTCCAGACTGTAGACTGGAGACTCTGAGGTCAGACATCATGTTTTATTTGTGTGCTGATGACTCTGTAGTGGTAGGGTGTGTTAGAGATGGACAGGAGGTGGAGTATAGGACACTGACCACAGACTTTGTGAAGTGGTCCCAGGCAAACCACCTACTCGTGAATGTGGACAAGATCACAGAGCTGGAAGAGGTCACCAGTGGAGCTCATCCCCATCCAGGGCCTGGAGGTGGAAGTAGTGAACCACTACGATGCTGTGTACAAGAAGGGCCTGAGTAGACTCTACTTTCTCAGGAAGCTCAGGTCTTTCAACGTGTGCAGTGAATTACTAGAGTCTTTCTACCAGTCTGTTGTAGCGAGGGCCCTGTTCTTTCCTGTGGTTTGTTAGGAGAGTAGTAGCAGCAAAAAAGACGCACCAGCAAATTGATCTGAAAGACTGGACATGTGATCGGTAGAGAGTTGGAGTCATTTGTCTCAGTGAGGGACAGGAGGACACTGGATAAACTGCTCTCCATTATGGACAATCCATCCCAGTAACCCAACAGTAGAGGGTCAGAGGAGCTCATTCTCCAGCAGAATGATTCAGCTCCACTGCCACAGTGAACACTGCACAACTTATTTTATTCCATCTGTCTTTATTCCATCTAAGTTGTGTTGACACTAATCTACAGACATCAGGCTGATATTCTACTTGATTAACTTTGACGTCTCATCAAATAATTGATAAATGTCACATGAATCAGTGATGAAATGCATCGTCATGTTTAGTCATAAATGTCAGACGTTTGTTTTTTGGTCAACATGAGTTTGTAGCGATGGATCCACTGGTCGTCTGACACCTGAATGAATAATAACAAAACAACAGCAATAATGTCTGAACTTTTTCCTTTCAACTTCTCTTTTTTCTTTATTCAGATTGAGGTACTGCTGTTTGTCAGAGATCAGCTGTGATTCTCTGGTCTCAGCTCTGAAGTCCAACCCCTCCCATCTGAAACATCTGGACCTGAGTTACAACTTCCTGAAGGATTCAGATGTGAAGCAGCTTCTTGATCTTGAGAAGAGTCCAGACTGTAGACTGGAGACTCTGAGGTGAGTGGAGGGTTGGAGTCAGTTCATTCTTCTTTCAGTAGTTTTGTACTAGACACAGAATCTAAAGTGTTTCCTGGAAACCTGCTGCTGTTTTCTTCAGAGATGCTGTCAGAGGAGAATGGAGACAGACTGGACAGAAAGACAGAGACAACAGTCAGACAACCAGATCATCCTGAAGCTTGTTGTGTTGATGTTTTCAGGAAATAAATGTGGATTCCAGCTGACATCCTTACTAGATGAATAGAGACAGTGGTCCTCATTCATCAGATCTGATCTCAGACTCTTTGTTCTCTCACCTCAAAACTAAACAACTGATCAGTTTCATCTTTGTCACAGCTCTGAGATCAGTCTGACTGAAGCCTGTAAATCACAGAACCATCATTACATTTAGTAACCATGTGGTCTTTCTACAGAGCAGAACCTCTGCTGAGGTCCAGTCATCACATCTGTATCCCTGTCATTAGTTTCATCAGATATCTTCAATGTTTCTTAGTCAGCTGATGCTTCAGAAACACATGAGATGTTCATCAACACACTCAGACTCTTTATTGAAATGAAACAGCTGTGAATCCATCACTAAAGTAGTAGTAGTTAGGTAGATTTAATTGTAAAAGGAACCATATATATTGTCGTTCATGTTAAAAATATTCTCAGCCTCAAGAATTCTGTGGACTGTGAATATTTGTTGCTGCTGATGATGAAGTGATTCTCTGTAAACACTGACTTATCTACTGTTGTTGTTGTTCTCTCTACAGATGGCAGTGAACAGGACGGTATGTGAGCTGAGAGAGGATGAGCTGAGTCCTGATGATCCAGAAGTTGAATCAGCAGCAGCTTGTGTGTAGAGAGACTCTGACTGGACCATGTTACTGGGAGGTGGAGTCAAGAGATTAAAGATCCTCAACAGAGATGCACAAACTATTAACACCAACAAGTAAAGACCAGTCCCTCTCCTGAATTATTGGACACATTAATCAACCAGCATCAACAGTCTTTCTATATTCTAATGTGTCTCTTCACTTCTGTATTTATTGTAGTGTTTATTTTAGTCCTTTTTCAACCAAACATTTATTTAATTTGAAAAGAAGCAGGAAGCAGTTTTCACACTGAGCCTCTGCTTTATGTATCATTGTCAGAGATGGAGATAAACTATTGTTGTTATTGTGACACACTTTCATCTACACTTTGCTTTGTTGTGCTTCACTCTGCACTGACTGGTTACAGAGATGTTATTTAAAAAATGTGTCAAAATTTAAATTAAGAGCTCAGCGCCTTCAGAAAAACTTAAAGGCTCATTTAAGACTTAATTAATGGCACTTCTAGGTTTTCCATAATGATCGTTCTAATTTCTTGTGTATTTTGTACCTTCTTTCAAACTTCATACTGTCTTTTATTGTTTGTAGATTGCTTGCATATATTTTCGTACCAACTTCTGCACTACTGTGACAAGGTCATTTCCAACGTGTGCGATAAATAAATGTTGTTTTATGTCTTACTTTTGAATGAAGCTTTTACTTCGAACATGAGAAAACACACACAGAAATCAAAGTAGTCAAAACCACAAAAACAATCTTAACATGAAATGTCCCAAAGGAAGTAGGAAGAAGCTTAATTAATTCTACCCCTTCTCCTTTCTCAGTGATTAATGATCAGTTTCTTAGTTTCCATTTTTTGTTAGGACTTAGCTGTAGTTCCGGCAGTGACCACCGGAGGGCAGTAAACATTCTTCAGACAGTTGTAGTTACAGACAGTGACCACCGGATGGCAGTGATCGTGATGGTTTCTCTCTGTTGTTTTTAAAGCGACATGATGTAGTTCATCGTTTCACCGCCAGATGGAGACAAATCTCTGTTACAGGTCATTTTAATGTTGAAGAAGAAGAAACCGGAAGTAGTGAACAGGTGTTGATCAGTCAATGGTGTTGATTAATTAACCTGATTAATGTTGAGTTAGCAACTGGCTTTGGTCTCACTGTATAGGGAACAAATAAGTAAAACCCGACATGAAGACACTGAGAGTTATATCCAGGTACAGTAATTCGTGTTAAAGTTGACTTCCTGTTCGTGTTTAGCTGTTAGCTTTGAAGCTAATAGAGGAGGAGCTTGTGTTGTTTTGCTAAAGTTAAGAAGAAATATTATGTAGCGTTTCACTGCTTCATCCCAAATAAACTGGTTTGAGCATTAATTTAATATTAACACGGTTCAGGTAAACACGACATTACAGATATTCATCTACTGTTTTAAACGAGGTGTCATCAGTGTAACATGGAGAAGAAATGTGAACATGTTCATTTAAAACCAAAGCAGGAGCCTCCAGTTCTTCATGGTAAAGTCATCTTTTTGTTTCCTTGTTTGTGTCTGACCAGCAGTCTGCAGCCTAAAGACACTCAGTTTATCATAGAAATCACAGGTGGACACGCAACGTTTTATATTTCAAGCCTAAATGATGTGACATGAAGAACAGTGACGTGATGTGTGTTTACTGCAGGTGGAGAACATGCTGATGGATCACCACAACCAGAGCAGCCCTCAGGCTAAAGGCATTTTCTCCTCCTCACGAGCAAAGATCAGCCCACCCCAGGCAGAGAGGTGGTCCCTACACCTAAGTGCAGAGCGTCCAGCGACCCAGGCCGAGGGGACCCAAGGGACAGGGGTAGAAAGGAACATCCCCAAGCGTGGCAGAACACTGGAGACCTAAAATAAATAAATAGATAAAATAAATAAATAAAATAAAAAAGAAAAGAAACAAAGAAAGAAAAAGAGCCATGTAAAACAGCATAAATATAAATCAACTGTGAAAATAAATAAATATGATAAACGGATGTATTGTAGTTCCACCTTGTGTCCACCAGAGGGCAGCGATAGTTATAGTTTGATTTTTATAACTGATTAAGGTTTTTACTTACGAATCAGGTCTATCTCCACTTGTGACGTTTTAAATTTACATTTATTTGATCTTCATCAGTCTTCATCTCCCTCTGGTTATTTTACAGCTGTGGCTTCTTTTCTCCAGGTGAAGATGAAGTATTTCACTCTCCAACATCTTCTTCTTTTGCTTTATTTATTTGAAGGTGAGACGTTTTGATACCAACTGATATGTCAAAGCAAAAAGTTCATCTGCTCCATTAAAAGGAGACGTTCTGTCTTTATTCTCTGAACAACAAACTATTTAACAACGAGGAGTACGACAAAATAATAATAATAATTCAAAATAGACAGTTGTAATTACTTACAGATGCCACCAGAGGGCAGATGTACTTGTAGTTCTATGTGTCTGTTAAACTGATGTATTGTAGTTCCACCATGTGTCCACCAGAGGGCAGTGATATTTATAGTTCTGTGTGTCTATTAACCCTCTATGGTACGCATTATGATGCCAGTTAGGAAAAAAATGTTTGGAGTGGTTTTTTTTTAGCAAAAATAACCATTTAAAATACAACAACAGAAATCAACGTTTAAAGTGTAATCTCTTTGAAATGTGTCGGAGCAGGACATTCATCGGTCGTCCCGTTTGTTGACGTGCAACTTTGGATCTTTTCAACAGTTAAATTACCAAGTGCAAACCTGAAACAAGGCACTTAGTGTTCTTTAAGGATCACGTGGCTGTTTGGAAGTCATCTCTCCAAGGCAGCGCTTCAACACGTGATAAATAAAAAGCTTGCTCGGCATCAACGTTTCCGAGCCTGAAGGATCAGCAGCAGCACTGTTGGGGCTGAGCGTCTCGCCGGCCGCTTTGAGGCTGGAGCTGTGGCCTCTCTGTCGGCCCCCGTCCTCTCCAGCTGCAGTGGACGACCACCAGGATCACCAGGTTGCCGTCCGCCACGTCGCCGTTGGAGACGCTGGGCCGGCTTCTGCTGTGGTAGGCCTGGAGAGACGAGGGGGGAGGAGAGATCACGTGAGGTAAGGAAGGTTTTGGCGTTTTGTGTACGTGATGGTTCAGAGAGAAGCAGTAGTCACCTGTTTGGCTGCCGCTAGCAGAGCTGCTGCTTCCTGTTTACCAGTTTGTTGCACCATTTTATAAAAGATGCCCTCTGGATCCTGCAGGAGGGTGTAGGCCTCGTCGTAGGCGTGGATCTTCCCCGCATCTAAGACCTGGACACAAAGCAATTCATCTGTCCCTTTTTTGTTTCAGGTTGAACTGTGCGGTAGGTAGAAAACAGACACTTGTGTAACCAGGGGGCAGATCTCACCAGGATGCGGTCGCTGTCTATGATGGTGTTGAGGCGATGAGCGATGGTGAGGACGGTGCAGTCTCTGAACTTGTCTCGTATGGTTTTCTGGATCAGTTCATCTGTCCTGCAGCATCAGAGGATGTTTGTGTTAGAGCTGGATGTTAATCAAGTGTTTTTTTTTTTTTTGTTCCTCTTTAATGTTCAGTACCTGGGGTCCACGTTGGCTGTGGCCTCGTCGATGATGAGGATGCGGTTCTTCCTGAGGATGGCTCTGGCCAGACACACCAGCTGCCTCTGTCCCACGCTGAAGTTGGAGCCGGACTCTGCCAGGACCGTTTCTAACGTAGCAGGTAGCTCCTCCACCACAGACTTCAGCTGAACCTGCAGAGAACGAACAGAGTGAAGACTGGATTCTACTGTAGTGATGTGTTCATGTGCTCTGAGTTTCAAAGTAAAAGCTTCAGTCAAGTCAACTTTTTTTTTCCCCCTTATTAAAACAAAGGTACTAAAGCTCTGCTATGATTCGGCCGTTCTTTCATTATCTGTATCCGCTTTCTTCACATGGTTTTATTGTTCCTGGCACAAAGCTAATCAGCCAGGAGATCATGAGGCCGTTTAATTGTACATAATGGTGTCTGATTAGGTTAGTCTGGCGCTGTAACACACTATTTGCGGCACCAGACTGAGCCAAAAAAAACACCTCATATATAAGCTGGCAAAATGAGACTTTACAGAGTTGCTGCAGGAGACAAAGTCTGAAATGATTTAAGAAAGCGAGATGACATCACTCAGGCCGGCTAGTGGCTCTCCAGTCATTTTGAAACCTTGTTCAATTGTTCGGACAGTTCCTGAATTTTCCCAACAAAGTCACACAAAGTCAACACCCTAAATGAGTCAAATGTGCAGGAACCCATTGTACGATTTGTCTGGCTGTTAGACGACTGTTTGGTAGTTTCAAGGTTGTACGTTTGAATCTGCCGACGTTGAGCCGGCATTTTTGGGCTGGGTTGAAACCTATAAAGTATTGCATTTCTTGTTGAAGAGGACGAACCAACACGAAGACCAGAGAGTCGTCAGTGCAGAGGTGAAGGTGTCACAGTCCACTGTTGGAAGAAGACACCAAAAGATGTGACCACTCATCAGTAGTAAGAATCAGAAGGTAAGACTGAAGTTTGCAAAGAAGTACAGAGAGGAGCCACAGAAGGTCTGGAACAAACAATCTTATGGACTGATGAGACCAAGATAAATCTCTGCCAAAGTGATGGAGAAAGAAAGGAGCTTCTTATACTTTTGGGATTCTGAAGACGTGGGTTAAATTCTTATGATGGGCCACAATAAAAACATCCATGCGGCCAAATAGCTCAGACTGTTAGAGGGGTGTTTAAAGGCTCCTGATGATCTGGGTTTGATTCTTGTGACAGTGAAGTTCCAGTCTGTTTGAGGAATCTCTTAAGATTTTGGTTGAAGCCTGATGACACTCAGGAGCTTTTAAAGTCCAACCCCCAAAGTGAAGAATGAAAAGCTCTAAGAAAGACAGTGGGTGTGTGGTCTCATAGCTCAGACTGTTGGAGGACGGTGTTGTCATTCTCAAGTCCTGGGTTCAAGTCTTATGACGTCCAGTGGTTTTTAAAGTCCACCACCGCGAGTGAATAAAAAGCTCTAAGAAAGGTCAGAACCATGTGGTCACATAGCTCACGCTGATAGAGGACTGTCTGGAGACTCTGAGAACATGGGTTCAAATCTTATCGGTGCTGGAGACTTTTAAAGGCCAACAGCCAAAGTGAAGAGTCAAATGTTGTAGACGTCATTGAACCACCTGTCTGGTGAAACAGCGCGGGCTGTTAGGAGGCTGCTTGGCAGTCTGGAGGTCATGGGTTCGAATCTTATAAGGGTCGCTGTGTTTTGAAGTCCAGATTCCAAAGTGAAGACTTAAAAGCGCTCAGAAAGGAGGTTCAAGTGTGAAGGGCCGTCGGTGGCGTGGTGGGTTTCAACCGCGACTGGAAGTCGCAAGAGATTGGTTCGATTCCCATCCGTGGCCGGGGGCCTGGATCCACCAAACATCCCTGCAGTCTGGAGGCCATGGGTTCGAATCTTATAAGGGTCGCTGTGTTTTGAAGTCCAGATTCCAAAGTGAAGACTTAAAAGCGCTCAGAAAGGAGGTTCAAGTGTGAAGGGCCGTCGGTGGCGTGGTGGGTTTCAGCCGCGACTGGAAGTCGCAAGAGATTGGTTCGATTCCCATCCGTGGCCGGGGGCCTGGATCCACCAAACATCCCTGCAGTAGCAGGCCGGGGGGGGCCGTGTCCTCCCCCGCGCTTTCCGAGCAACACAAGGAGGGGGTTATGGGACCCAGAACTACGACAGGCTGGAGTTTTACAGTGAAGGGAAAGAAGAGAAAAAAACAAGAGTTGAGGAAGTCGAAGGAACAAGAAAAATGATGGAAGAATTTTGAATTTTGATGAAAATGAATTAGCCAACATTTATATAAGGTTATGAATTATCATTACTAAAATAGTAAAGATTATGAAGTCTTATTACTAAAGTAGTAACACATTAATATGTTGGTAAAACATTTTTAAGTAACTTGTTAAAAATGTTGAATGTAACTTATGAATGAAAGAAGTTGGTTAACTCACTTAATTGCATAAACATAGCAATACCTATAGGGGCAATAAAACTTTCTGTCCATGTCTCAGGCAAGTTGCTGAACATTACTTAACTTGCATTGGCTCTAATTATAGGCCTTTAACACTTTCTATTGAGGAACAGGTTTCCATGTCCCAGGGCCGTGGTATTAGAGTACTTGTTGTTTTTGTCTAAATACTGAAGCGTGTTACAGGGAGGAACCAACGTTTAAATGTAGCTTGATATAAACACATTGTGTGACAGACAGACTCATTTAATGTCACGTCTGCACATAAAGACAAATATATGCCATATATTGGAGACGTGTCACTGACTTCCTGCAACGCGCTCCACAACTCTTCATCGCTGTGGTAACTGAACGGGTCCAGGTTCTTCCTCATGGTGCCGGTGAAGAGCACAGGGTCCTACAGCAGAACGAGAGGAGACACCACAGATTAGACGTTTCCTAAACGAGGGACACGCTGCTTCTACAGTTAAAAGACAAATGCTGACCTGAGGAATGATGGACATCTTCTGGCGCAGGTCATGGAGGCCGATCTCAGATGGGGTGAGGCCGCTTAGACGTTTCCCAGGGTGCTTCACTCTCCAGGTCCGTGTACTCCATCACTCTCTCCACTGACGTCATCTGAGGACGGAGACAATTGGTTGATTGGATGTGGTGACATTGAACGCACCAGGAACATCACAGTCTGATGATGACCTCACCATGTTCTCCACCTCTGCGCTCTGTCTCACCCCCCACTGGAACATCCCCATCAGTGTGATGGAGTAGGACAGGGCCAGTCCCACGGAGCCGGCGTCCAGCTCTAACAAACACAATCATTCACCATGGATACACACCAGGTTCCACATGTTCCAACAACATTTTAAAGCCCATGTTGTTCCTCATGGTCTCTGAGCAGCAGGCAGCCGAACGTGGTGATGGCGACAAAGATGGAGCACATGCCGTCGAGGCGGAAGGCAAACCAGCGAGAGGTCGTGAGGAACAGGAACCAGGCCTCTGTTTAGGACGAGGACACGTGTCAGCGACGTCACAACACAACAACACACAATCTACGATCGATCCAACCTGAGTGCAGGTCCTGATGGGCGTCAAACGTTTTCTGGAACCTCTCCTCGGCTCCGAACGCTCAGATCGTCCACAGGCCCTGGAGAGATGAGGACAGGTGGGAGAAGACGGGGCTCCGAGCTGCAGGACAGACAAACGTTTTTTCCCCGACGCGCGGCGTTTAAATGGAAGTCCCTGATGGACACTCACTGGCGGTCGCAGATCTGGAGGAACACCTGCTCAGAGACGACAGTAGACGAGAGTTACTCTCTGAAACACACATAAAATACGACTTCACGTTGGTTCTGTCCTCACCTGAATAAAGTCCACAAACGTCCAAGGTATGTTTGCATCCAGCTGCCCAATGTCCTTAGAAAACCTGTTTAAGACTCGTCCTGCAGAGACAAAACATATCAGATGTTAGACTACATGTGTTCCTTAAACACTGACTACTTTTTGTTGTTGTTGTTGTTGTTGTTTACTAATGGGGTTGATGTCAAAGAAGCGTACGGGCGTCCTGAGTATGGAGTCGAACATGCGGTTGTGGAGACACTGTGCGCACATCACCAGCACTTTGAACAGGAACATGTTCCTGATGAAGCCGAAGACGATGACGGCGACGGTGAAGCCTCTGTAGACGCCCAGGTAGAAGCCCGTGTCCAGGCTGGTGGCGTTGGGTGGGTAGACACTGTGCGAGCTGTTAAAGTCAGTTGCTATGAGCGTTCAGGTTCTCCTGTTCGTCGGCCCTGAGGTCAGAGACAAGGATGGAGGAAATAAGGAAATTGCAATACTGTGTTGTCATAGTTGTCACTTGTGCTTGATCACACAAATGTTTTAGTTTTTCTCACCTGAGCCAAGAGGTTGACCAGTAAAACCAGGACCAGAACCACAACGTTGGCCCCGGCCCTCAGGAACCGGTAATACAGACCAGCTCCGATGGTTCCCTGAGCTCGAGTCTCCTCAGTTTTAGTTCAGTTTTAGTTTTAGCTGGGTCGCAGGAGATTGGTTCGAATCCCGCCCGTTGTCGGGGGCCTGGATCATCCGAGTGGGTCCTGTGGTAGCAGGCGCGGGGGGGGCCGTGTCCTCCCCGTGGTTTCTGAGAGGTAGAAGGACGGGGTTATGTCTCCCATAACTAAGAGCAGCTGGAGTTTTACAGTGAGGGGGGAGGAGCCAGTGGTGAGGGGGAGGAGTCTGCAGAGAGGAGGAGCTAGTGGGTTAATGGGAGGAGTCAAATGAGAGGTGGGAGAAGCCAGGTGCAGTAGGGAAGGGGTTAGTGGGAGGAGCCAGGGCCAGTTGGGGGAGGGGTTAATTTAGGGGGAGGAGTCAGTCGAGAGGAGTGGCTAGTGGGTTAATGGGTGGAGTCAGTGTGTGGTGGGAGGAGTCAGAGACAGTGTGGGAGGTGTTAGGCTTAGTGGGTGGAGTCAGCATAGGGGGAGGGATTCATGGGAGGAGTCTGCAGAGGGGGGAGGGCCTTCATCATCTCTGACATAAAATAAATGTCTACTAGCAGCAGGAGTTACAAGTTACAAAAGCTCTAAATGATAATTTGATATACGAGACCTTCAGGGTGTTCTTGAGAAGTTGCTGTTGTTCAGGTGAAGTCTTAGAAACCATCATGGCCGTGTCTCCTCCTGATGTTCTGGAGTGATAGAAGTAGGAGGTTAGAACAAAACCAACAACATTTACTAATGTATACATTACTATTATTACTATTTTATTACTACCTGTTACTCTACTATTATACATTACTATTATTACTATGTTATTACTACCTGTTACTCTACTATCATAAAATAGTAATAGAGTATATATATAAAAAACTCTATGAGCAGGAGTTTTACTGTGGAGGAAGCCATCTTGGATTATTGTGATTTGTTGTAATGACTCATGTTAAATGAGTTTTAATAGTAATGTAACATACTCTACCTATAGGCTGTTGTTGTTGTCTAGTTCCTGTTGTTTGGGTGAAACCATCATGGCCGTGTCTCCTCCTGATGT
Organism: Mugil cephalus; assembly: GCF_022458985.1. Classification (NCBI taxonomy): domain Eukaryota; kingdom Metazoa; phylum Chordata; class Actinopteri; order Mugiliformes; family Mugilidae; genus Mugil; species Mugil cephalus. The sequence continues at coordinate 12,399,994 of NC_061792.1, read as the reverse complement.
TCTGGAGTGATAGAAGTAGGAGGTTAGAACGAAACCAACAACATTTGCTAATGTCACTAGATTATTAGCATCTGTTACTGCCATGAATTAGTAAAAGTACAGTATGTGAGAAAAATGTCACAATACGTAATACCACTGTGGTCTGTGAGGGTTGAGGCCGTGTCCTCTCCCAATGTTCTGGAGTGATAGAAACTGGGGGTTAGAACAAAACCTAAAAGTGAGGCTGCAACAAAAACAGATGTTGAAGAAAGTTGTGACCTTTGACTCCATAGAGATGTGGCAGGTGTAGGTTAGGTCATTTTAAAACTGTTTGAAATAGTAATGAATAGAAATGTTGGCTTATTTATGGGGGTCGAGATGCTGATGCTGCATTCAGGACAACTTGGGAAAATTGAGCTCTGAGTTGTCAAATGACTGCTTCACATCATTGTAAAGAGTTTTATTTATCATAAATCTTAATTAATAACCTTTAAACACAGAGGACCTTTCTTATGGAACAGTTTATCTAAAAGTTGTTTGTTTGTTTAAAAAACTATTGAAAATGTGACTCTCCAGTCAAGATTTGTAGCTTTTTAAATCATCTATATATATATATATATATTCCATCCATTCCATTTCAGAAATGAAATGATGTAAAACACTTAATAGATTTGAAAATAGATTTAAAGATAATATTATTAGTCAATAATTATGAACAAAGGTGTATTGATGAACGTGTTATTGGTTTTTCTTTCCGTTTTATTTAAGGTAGTTGACAGAACTTTCTTATTGTAAGAATAAGCCTCTCAGTGGGAGGGGCCAGTAGAGGTGGTTGAACTGGTAGAGGAGGGAGGGGGGCATTCTGGCCTTTGTACTATAGTGGTTTCAATGGGCATCAATTCATTATTTTAATATATAAAAACGTTTTGCCAACATACTGAACTTATACTGAACATGAAAATCAAAGTTAAAGAGACATGAAGTCAACTACTGCTGCTTGATTAAAGACTAAAGGTTTGTTGAGAGAATACCAGAGAATTCAAACGTTAAACAAAACATCCCAACTTTAGTCTTTCATCATGGAGCAGTGTCTGTCTCTGTGTCTCTTTAGTTGTGTTTTCCTGTTGTTACTTGATTCTCATCATCACATTTCCAGCTGGTGGTGTTTTAGGGACAGAGGAACATGACGTCCTGGCCTTCTTCACTTCACTGGATTTGAATGTTTTGTGAAATGATTTCACTGGTAAATGTCTGAGTTGAAGGATTTCAGGTGAACTCAGAGAAATAAACATTGACATTCAGTCTCATTCATTCACAGATTCAAATTACCCAAATGTTTGTTCCATGTGCTCCATCCACACCTGTCCAGGTAGGAGGCCAGACTGGCAAACAGGAAGTGGAAGATTCCAACTAGATTTAAAGAAGGGGGAGGTGGACTGTACCAAGTGAGGTATTGTAGCAGGGGTGTTGATATATTTTTTATTTAATTTTATTATTATATATTTTTTAGATGCCTGTAGGTAAAATATGGTGATGGAAACATGTTGTATTTTATTAATGATGAGAAGAATCCACGAGGTAACGCGGGATTGTTTCTAAACTATCATCATCACTGCCCTCCAGTGGTCACTATGAGGAACTACAACTGTCCACATCCAATAACACTGATACTCATTGACTGCAGCACTTTAGCTTAATATTTTTTTAAACCTAGTCTGACATTTTTATTATTCACTGGTTAAATGAGCAACAACTCTCAGAGCCAGAGCTGAAAAAGAAGGAAGCTGAATTAAGTTAACAAAAAATAAATAAAAAAAAATAAAAAACATTAGTTTATTTTCAAAGATTTTAAAACATGTCCCTGTTGTAGATTTCAAAGTCACAGACTCAAAAAGACGCCTTTATTTTAGAAGGTTTTATTTTATTTTCCCAAACTAACCAAGAGTTTTATTAGAATTTATTAAAACGTTTCACTCACTCAGTCATTCACAGTAACAAAAGTGGCAGGATTGTGTGAGAGGTGTCACGGTAACGGCCGTTTAAAAACACAAGTATTACAAACAAAGGGTGCTACATGACGCCGTGTGTGTGTGGAACTGTGAAACCTCCTGGGAAAAAGAAAAAAAATCCAAAAAACATTTCATAAACAGCCGCTTGAAGGTCAAATGCAAAACAAGTGCAAACATCAGTAAATAGAGAAGTATCAGGAAGTGTGTACAAAGTGCAACAAGAACAGTTATCGCTCAAACTATTTTTTTTTTTAAGTGACACCGTGGTGAGACAGTTCTGTAAACACATTCAGATGTTTTTCATTTTGGTCGAGACGTACGTTTAAAATCCAATATTGCATCAATCGGTGGATACGCACACTTAATAATTAGCTTTGTACATGATCACATGCTTTAATATGGCGCTTGTAAAAATTAGACCAAATATGCCCAGACGTCGCGGGGAATGACTCCGTTTTAGCAGCATCGTTGGCGCTTGTTGCCACAGGGAAAAAAACACCTGATTAGTCAAAACTGTTTCGTTTAAAATAAATAAATATATAAATAAATAAATAAACACAGTATGGTTAAAAACTGGCAGCCCTCTTTAGCGGGTTAAAATACTACCGGTACCCCACAGCCAGTTGTTTATTATTGCACGGTAAGAGCAACAGGGGGCAGCCCCCCCTCCCCTCCCCTCCCCTCTTGGCACGGTCCGAGCTCGTAGACATGAAATCCAGAAAAATAAACCCCCGAAGAAACTCTGCATAGAATTTGAGAGGTCAGTCCGCGTGTTCTGACGATTCTAATGCAGGGTCTCAGATTTATCAGTCGCTTTTTGGTCAAAAAAAACCCACCCTCCCCGCTTCCTCTAAGGGAATCTGGATGTCGAGGTGTAGTGAGTCACCCCAGCCAGCGGGGCGCCACTTGCATCCCTTCATCAGTAGCAGCCGTCTCTCCAGGTGCTGTCACGGAGGGCACTGAGGGTGGACAAGCTCTTTGGAGGCGTCAGTAAACTGAAAGGAAGATAAAGTTAAAGATTCAAACTTGAACGGCAGCCGTAGATATTTTTTTTTTGTTTGTTTTCCTCACCTTCGTGCAGGCTGGGCCACCTTGCTGCGAGAGGCGGAGCCTATGGTTCCCACGAAGGAGGCGGGGCGTGGCAGGCTGCTGCGGGGGGTGGTCGGGGTGGAGTTGGTCTGTTTGCTCAGCGTCGGGATGCCACTGCCGCTGCCGCTGTTCAGGGACTGGAGGCTGGCGCATGTCGGCATGGAGGCCGAGCCCTTGATGGTGGGGCTGACGTAGGCGGTGGCCTTCAGCGGTTGCCGCGACGTGGAGAAGTTCCCCACGCTCTGGACCCTGTTCTGGAGCTGGCCTGGGGAGGGGACTGGAGCGTGGATAGAAAAATGATTAGACGCCGAATCTTAAATTGACATTTCAAATAATAATTAGGGATCGACCGATAAGGATTTTTTTGTTTGTTTTTTTTTTTTAGGGCCGATACATTTTCCGATACCGATACGATTTTTTTTTATACATGCTCCCAATTTTTCAGAGCCGATTATGTGTTTTTTCTCCCTCCATTTACATGATAAAAAATACACAATGATAACAAAGTCTCAATTTAACTAAAAACATTGAAACATTTATTGAACTCTTATTGAATATTTAACGCTCTTATGCATAAAAAATAAAAAAAATAAACAGGTAAAAAGAAGTAGAGCACAAGCAGGGGCGATTCTGAAAAATAAAATAAATAACCAAAAACTCTTATTTTATTAAATTCTTATTTCAACTCTTTAAGCATTTTATAGTTTCCAGCTGCAGCACTGTGCTAGCGGATGAGGGGCCATGTATGGGCTGCACGTTCTGCAGCATAGGGCTGCCTGTGGATGCGCCCGTCTGTAAATACCAGTAAAAAAAATGCAAATATCAGCTGTTTGATACACCGGTCGATCTCTTAAACCAATAGTCTTACTTGAGGACTGCAGTCGGTTCAGGCCGCTGGACGAATCAAAACTCTGGCTGTTACGAAGCAAAGAAGGGGAAGCGCTAGGATTGGAAGGAATGGGCACACTGGGCATGCTGGGAGCTCTGACAAGGTTAGGCATGCTCCTCCGCAACTTATCTACCAGAGATAAACACAGAAACAGTTACGGCTCAACAAACACTTTTAAATAAAGAAAAAGAGAGACATATAAAAGCAGCTGCTGCTCCTTTAAGACGGCTTTACTGTAAAACAGATATACACTCCTCACTGTAATCCCATCAAACTCTCTCTGGTCTGGAACGGAAACACACGCCAGACTCGGAGCTCTAAGCAGAGTTGTACAACAGGCTTAGACAGAGTTATTATTAAGTAGTTAAAGCATCAGCAGCGTGGGTCAGTCCGGGGCCTCGGCGCAGCACAGGGACACAAGTATTCTGAGTGGAGGGTGAAACGGTGCAGACTTACTCTCATATTCGGCTGGTTGCCATGACGAAGTTTTCCCCCAAAAAAATGACACACGTACACGATAAATACACACATGAATGTTGCACGTACGACACACAGAGACACAGATAACTCAGATTAGTGGATGATATTCTGTCTTTCAAATTAGAGCCTTGGCTTTTTTTTTCTTTTTTTCTTTTTTAAGGATTTTTCAAACTCTACCTGATCCTGGTCTGAATCCCTGTAGCTCGGTTGCGGAGGGGCTGCCCAGACCCAGACCCAGACCGAGTCCCAGACCCAGACCCAGACCCAGACCCTGAGGCTGGGCCAGAGGTTGGAAGGCGAAGCCGGCGGACGGGTACGGAGGAGTGGTAGGGGTGGAAGGAGGGGTGCAGAGGGAGCTGGTGCTTCTTCGCCAGTCGCGCATGCTGGAGAAGGTGTGGGAGTGCGGCAGGCGGGTGAGGCGCGGCTGCGGCGGCGGCAGGAGGCCGTAGTCTTCGTCGTCCTCCTCCTCCTCGTCTTCCTCCTCCAGGCCGGGGCCGGCGCTGAGATGGCTGAGCTGGAAGCTGAAGCTCTGGCTGCGGCGGTTGGCCAGGACGGACGACGTGCTGGCGTAGTCCTGCCTTAGACCTGGGGGAGGCAGATATGAGGACCAGCATGCAAAAAAAAAAAAAAAAAAAACACACACACACACACAGACACACACAGAGACAATCATCACCTCCTGGGGTTAATGAAGCTGAAGTAGCGATGGGCTCTGAGATCTGGGGCCATATGTTAAGTTATTAGAGAGGAGGGAACAATAGAGACAGATGGACAGCGGGAGAAGTGAATACCAGAGACAAAAAAATATGAATTTACAACATTTTCATCCCAATATTAAGCACTTGAAAGATTGGATGCGTCAGACCAGGAAGCAGCTTGGTTTTAAAACGAGCCTCCCCTGCACATGTGTGTGTGTGTACAGCCCAAAATAAGGCAGAGGGGACGACATAATGATACATCTCAGAGCTGTTCTGTGTCACGAACACTCCCATTAACCAAACTAGTGCACGGACGCCAAGCTGGGCGAGGAACTCACTCTCCTCCTGCAGCCGGGCCATGACCTGGACGTCGGTGAGGTCTTGCAGTTTGTATCCCAGAGCGATGGAGTCGTCGTCCGGCTCCGACGCACCGAGGTCGCTGTCCACGGACGACTGTGGGCTGAGCGCTGAGCATCGGAGGCTGCGGTCTTCAAAGAGAATAAACCAAGAGTTTGACTCGTGCAAACCGATACTCATAATAAATCTGCAGAGTTTGGATTTGTGATCATATCTGCAACAATAAATCTCTCATCCGAGGGATTAGGCCTAATATTACAGAACTGTGCTCCGGGCAAAAGACAAAGCACCAGTTGGTCACGCCCCCTCCCTTCAGGCCTTTTTATTCCAACGAGGCCCCCCTCGTTCCCTGCAGCTTCACCCTCTGCTGAAAATTTTCCACCGCTAATAATGAACCAGCCACACACATAACGAGCATCATTTCAGCTTGGAGCCGCAACAGAACACGTTCCGCTGCTCCCGTGAATCCGAGAAATAAAGAGCGTGACCCAATTCTGCATGGAGGAAGAAAAGGGGGGGGTCTTACTTCGACTTGGTGGATGAGGGAGGAAAGTGGGAGTCCTCTCGGCTACGGGGGAGAGCTCCTTCCCTATGGGGCTCAGGGTCCGGTGGAGGACTGGGTGCAGCGGGGAGGGGAGGGATGGGGCCGAGGCTGGGAGGGAAGGTAAACATGGTTAAGTTAAGGCGGAGCATTTTAATTCTGATGTGGAGAAGTGACGACCGGTTGCGCGGCTACCGTGTCTTTCCGTCGACTGGGGGGTGGAGCAGGGTTTGGGCGGAGGGGTGGCACCGATGGGAGACACTCCGGCGACTCGACTCAGAGGCGGACCAGGGGTGGAGGAGGGGGAGGGACTGGACAGGGAGCTACGCCACCTGGAGACTGAGGAGGGAGGAGACGGAACATGAAATAATAATGATAATCAGCATTTGTGTTATCGCTAGTGTACCCAAGGAATGAGCCGCAACAAACAGAGCTTCAGCTGAATCCACGCTTTCTCCAAAAAAAAAAAAAAAAAAGAGAAAGAGTCTGTGTGCTGTGCAGCCGTTACCTCACCAGTGTCTGTCGCCGGCTGCTCTATTCAACAACTCCACCACACTGAGCACAAAGCCGCCTTCAAAACAACACACACACACACACAACGCGGCCGTTCGTGCTCTGCAGCCGAACCTGGCGCCGGGTAACACACAAAACGTGTGCACACCTCCGTTGCTATTCATAGAGAAAGAGAAGAAAAAAAAAAAAAAAAAGCCTGGTTTGAAGCCTGCGAGATAAGAGCATCCAGACAAATGTCTCAGGAACAAAGGCCGTGTGCGTCTTTTATCGCATGCGAGTGAGTTTCTGAAGCCCGCTGCATCATGCAGGAAGAGGATTTCTCTCGGTTACCTGTCAATGCCAGTGTAAGCCACTTAGCTACGAAAAAGAGTAGCTCCCTTTTATGTAAACGGTTTCTATGGCAACGGCTCTCCATTTCGCTGGCTCAACCTCAGGCGGCGGCGGGTGGTGGGGGGGGATTGCAGGCCGAGCTGGTGGGAGGATTCCTCTGCAGAGCACAGCGGGCGGAGTGCAGCCTCGCCGCCTCTGATGCAACAAGCTGCACAGCTGGTGCAACTTCAGAGGACGGAGAGAAGTCAGAGGGCGACGGCCGTGACCCACATACCGACAAAAGGACACTGTGCAGCATGGCAGCGCCCCTGTGCGGGTCATTAAACGGAGTTGAGCTTGGCTAAACTACACAGAAAGGTCTTAAAGTCTTAGCGAGGCCACGGCACAAGCTACGGTGACGTATTAACCAGAGCAGAAATGACCTAAAGACTAGGGGTGGGAAAAAATTAATGTCTGTTACGTTGGAACAACTTCCACGCCTGAATCTGTCCAATGAATTATCACTGTCATCTGATGTACATATATACAATGTGTAATCTAGAATATTACAATATATCGCAATAATGTATCGTATCGTGCCTCAAATTTCATGATCCGCATCGTATCCTGAAGTCCTACCCACTGCTTCTAAAGACTGGTGCAGTTTGTAATTTAATCATTTAAAAACGCACTTGGCAAAAAAATATTTTGCAGATTTGTGTCCAATCGCCCACTATCCCTAAAAAAAAAAAAAAAAAAAAAAAAAAAAAACAGCAAATTGAGAGTCTATTCTACAAAATGTGACAAAAGCGCATTTTTTCTTCTTCTGTTTTTTTATTTTTTACTTTTTTATATCCACCAGTCCAAAAATCCAAAGATACTTCATTTTAACCTCCTAAGACCCTGTGTCCTCATACGGGGAAATTAAATTTTAGGTTTTATTGCAGCTTATTCGGCTTCATTTAAACCCGTTGTCCTCATTGGTGGACGCTTTAGTCTGCCGTCTAGTGGTAGCAAAAACATGATTCATTCTACACATTAACGTTTCTATTGTGATACGATGAGCAAATTTAACAAATTATATTAAAAGCAACGAGATACAACATCACTAATTATCAAGTACTCGTTTGAGGAAGTTGGGACTTCATTGTCCTGTCTTTGCTCAGACACGTTCAGGTGTTAAAATAAACTGTTTTATATTCTGTCACACACTGGGTGACTTTATTATAATATAAATAATGAATGAACTGTTCAAAGATGATGCTCAGGTCTCAGGATGTTAAAAGAGGAAAACAACAAATAAAAAATCCTCACAGATAAGACCATTTCTAGAAAAACAACCTCAATAATTAATCTAAACCATCTGTAATTTCATGATAATTCAATGTTTTATTCAGTAAATTAGGATTTAAATCTACATTTCTGCAGAAAACTGAGCAGAAAGATTAATATCAAAATTAATTTCACAAATTAAAAACAACCTGTTCGACTCACGTGCTCAGTCTAATGATGCTAGCATGCTAATATTTAGCAGTTGTAATATTACTTTATGGAAGTGTTTGGAAATGTTTTTCAAGTTTTGAACCTTTGACACGATTGAAGCTTTCGTGAAGCACAACAGCGCTGCAGCGGGAGCACGTCTCAGACACAACACCGTAGCTGATAACTTTATTTTGAAAAGGCCTCGTGCACCGACACCAACGCGCCCACGCTGGTTAAAGGCTCCGGGTGGGGTTAAGCCCAGGCCGTGGGAGCCGGCGCCTCCTTTCACACGCAACCATGAGAGCGTTCGTTAATGTGGCCGTCGATAAACAGGAGACATGAAGCCCATTTTTAGGACTCATGAGGTAACCATGACAACGCTGCACACAAACCAAGACACAGCTCTTGAATATAATTTAACCAGCTGATGTATTTCTACTTCCTCTTCCTCGGTGTTGGTGCCTTATATAATTGAGAGACGCTTGTAATCATGGCAGACCTACAGATCAGCTGACCTGGTTCTGATCAGCTTAGTGTGATGAGGAGTGGACAGATTACAGTGTGGGAGTCCTGTTAGACACGGGGGGTGGCGAAGGTGATCCACATTCAGACTCATTACTGGATCTACTAAAGGTAAAGTAGCAATAATAGGAAGTTACTTTTTACTACAATTGCCTGGTAAAGGATGTTAAAGCTACAATTTGAGCTTATTTTTTCCAGGAGGAACTGGGAAAATTGAACTTCGAGGCCCAGACAAATCAAAATTACTTAAAAAAAAGTTGCACTTGAACACTTTAAATAATTCCTAACACCAGCAGGTGGCAGTAGTCTGGACTAGAGATTGACATATGGGGCCGATATTCGACTGTTGTTGTTAAGTAGGAGTTTGCTAGCTGACGTTTTCATCCTCTCTCTGGCTAGCTAATAGTGCAGGTTGTCAATCAACCACAAGAAACATTAACATTAAACGTAAACATTTGTTATCGTTGTGTCATTTTTATCACGTAAATGGAGGGAGAAAAAGCAGTATCGACTTTTGAAATATCGGCAGCACGCATCGACCATCGGCCAACGCAAATAAAACAAACGTATCGTATCCACAGTAGTCGATCTCTAGTCTGGATTCATCATTCAAGAGAAGAAACGGGAAGAAGAGCAGAAACACAAAAAGTTTGGCCTCACCAAACCATCACCATGCTCAATTCTTTTACATTCCAGATAATCATGTTCACCTATGACCTCTCGTCTTGTACGTTGGTTTGCTTGAGCCATACAGCCAATCAGTGTGGCCCCTCCCACTAACAGGGTCCACAGAGCCAGCGATAGATCCGACTAGTGCTGCAACATGACCCAATAAAAATGTGTTGTAGCTCGTCTGAGTTAAAAGCAGCTAATGACAATGGGCAGCAAAATAGAACTGTGCATCATCGTCATCATCATTACAGTCTCCTTAACTCTTTGTTTGCAGGTTTTATCACGAAATATCCTGATAAAGTGTTGGTGAGGCAGAAGTAGAGACTGCATGATGCACCAACAACACTTTGTGCTTTCGCACACCATTAAGTCTCCATAATAAGTTTCTAAAATACCTGGAAGAATCGTGTTGTGCGAGACAGTACTTGCATGCGAGTGAGCGAGCTCATCACTTTTTTGTTTTGTGCGAGGCACCTCAAAGCATATTAGTTTAAAATAGCCTAAAGACGTGAAGCTCCCCACAAGTTTAACACGTAGTGTGTGAATAATGTCGGCTTAAGACGCTCATAACATGCAACTGACGTGTGCATTCGTCTTGAGGCTGCACCAGGACTCGTGTTGTACGTTTGTAAGAAGCTTTCTCACATTTTCTTGCATTGTTTTCTTTTCTTCTTAGCTCACTGTCGTGCAAGTGGCACCAACCAGGGGCTGAGTTTCTGCTTGCTCTACTTTATTGCGTCTTGTTGTGCACCGTCGACTCTTTTCCCGTACAGCACAACCAATTCTTTTTTTCCACGCATGCAAACAACCGTAACGTACCTTGCTCCAGCCGGAGGGACAGCGACCGCCTGGCGGCCTCCACGTCCGACTTCGGGCTGTCCAGAACCATCCGGCACCACTGCAGAGGCGTGAGGGAGTCGCTGGTCGTGTCTCGGACCTTTGACGCCACATATAACCTGGAAGGAGGCAAGAGTGTGGTATATTTGACTGGAGTCTCATAAGACAGCAAGAAATAGCACTGAAATCCAAAGTTTGGCACAGTTTGGGACGTTAGCTAACATCTGCTATAAGAAAAGTGCATCTGAGGCCTAGAGGGGACGTCAGTTTTGGCAGTTATTTAATTAAGAGCTAATCCGGAGATTTTCAGAAAAAGAAAAAGCCAATGGCTAATTAACTTCAGACCATTATATAAATTGGAGAAAAGCGGCAAATGCTATTGTCAAAGTCTATTTTTCTCTTGCTGATTCAATTACTGACACGTCTTTGTCTAAAACGCTGACTAAACAATTTGGTTTAACCACAAAACTTTCTCTTATTTTCTGGAAAGAGTCGCTCCAATATTGCCCAGCAGAGAAAATGAAATGGTGTCAACAAAAAGGAGAAACTGCAGCGTAAACATCTGCTTCCTCTTTGCTACACAGCAACACAACTCTCAATAACCTCATCCAAGACGTAGTTTTTTTTGTGAGAGGTAAAAACTCAGAGTGTTTTTTTAAGCTTTTTTAGACACGAGGAAAAGGCGGCTCTGTTCCAGCGGAGTGGAATCAGATTATTCCGACAGCTTGAACTCCATCGCCTCCATTCGGCTCCACAGGCGACAAGGAAGCATCTGAATTATAGATTAAAACCTTTCGCTGACATCAGGTGAGAGTGTGACCTGGAGGGGACACGCCTCGGTTACTATTCCTGGACACACAACCAACACCTGCACAATTTTGAGACGGATTTCAAAATAAAATAAAAAAAATAAATAAAAAAAAAAAAAAAAGGGAAGTGACACCCTGCGAGCTGCAACAGAGTCAGGAAAATGTCACTTCCTCATTTTGAATCCATCTTCTGCTTTCTTCCACTGAGCTTTTTAAAGCTGCCCAAGCAAAGCTGGGTAGATGTGGCCCTAAAGATCGTTTCATCTCCTGCAGGGGGCCTGAATGGCAGCTCCGTGCAGCCTCGTAACAAGTGGCCTGCACTCAGCTGGCTAATTAACTTCCATGTGGCTTTGTCTGAGCATTGGAGCAGCTGAAAACAAAGCACAGATATGATCCGGAGCAATAAGAGAAAAAGGAAAAAAAAAAAACGGAGGCGTCAGTCACAGGTTTTATTGCTCCTGTGCAAAAAATAATCAATCATGACTTAAAGCAACAAATGGTTGGGAATTTTTAAACTAGTCGGTTACCACGTCTCATCGGACTCATCTGAGCAGCTCAGAGAATCCAAATCCAGGAGGTCCAGCTCGTCCAGAACCGACGGCTCGGAGAGATCCTCATCATCCTCCCCCGCTGCAGACGCTCCATCCCCGGCGCTGTGCGGGTGGAAATAGTCGAAATGCTCCAAGGACGCCTGGCAGAGCAAAGGGGGCAGCGGGCTGGGGAGGCGGTATCCACCGCCGGATGGAGGCAGAGCATGTGGGCCGCCCGAGCAGCCGCCGCCGGCCCGGGTCCGCAGCTGCTCGTTCTGCCGCTCCAGTTTCCGCACCAGCTCCTGCAGCTTCTTCACCTCCAGCTCCGCGTTCAGGGTGTTGCTGTTGCAGTCCACCTCCGTCATGATCGCGGGGTTCAGCACGGCTGCCTCCATTCGGACCGGAACACAGAGTTACACCAAGCCGCCTCCTCCAGTCTGGATCACAAATGGAGGACTGCGGCGCTCCCGGCTCACCCGTCGCCCTCACACTGGTTTCTCTATCCGGCAGTAATCTGTCTAGTAAGACTGTCTGGACGGTCACCCAATGGGGGGGACTATATGACTCCACCCCTCCGGCACACACACCCACACAAAACCAGCCTCCCCGGCTAGAGGGGCTGATTACCGGTACAGGGTGCACCTGTCCGTCCAAAATGTGGGCTAATTTCTAACCCTATAAATAGGACTTTACGGGCTAAACCTTATTATATTATACATTTACACACACATGTCACTCCAATCAAAACACATATTATTTCTAACAACGCCTATTTATTATTAATCGTCTATTTAATTGATGACCTAATTATTTAAAGATGAAGCTTTAATAAAGACGCACCTGTCAAACATGCATGGATATTTGGCGACATCTAGTGGCGAAAGGTGGTTATAGCACCAACATGGAAAAAGGTTAATTTATTTTAATTTTGTCACACACCATCTTTTAAAAACTAATTCAGCAAATTTATATTTAACAATAAAGTCAATCATGAAGTTAAAAAAAAAAAACATTTTTTCCAGCCGTTTAATCATCTCTTTTATACAGTTGGTCGTACAAATTAAGTAATACGAGGACCTAGCTTGTTTTACTGAATTTATTTGGGTGTTTTAGACACGAACGACCACCTCTTAGTGTAATTAATCAACGTATTAATTGATAAAGCTTAGGTTAGGGGTGAATATTAAACTTACCAGGCCTCTCCAACCAGCTCCTCATCCTGTCTGTTTGAAGCGAGCGGCTACAAGCTACATGCGGAGCCGAACGTACCCGAACCAAGAACCGAATTCACCCGAACAATGTGGCGACTGGCACTGTTGCAATCTGGGTAATGTAGGCGCCCAGCGTTTAGAAGAAATGGCAAGATTTCTCCGTTTCTAAACATATCACTTTCGATTAAATTAAATAATCATTTTAGTTTACATATTTAGACATAATCGCAAATAATTATATTCTCTCAAGATGTTAAACTACAATACTGACATTGAAAGATGTGGAAAATGGTTCAATTTCACAGAGGAAGAAAAAACATTAAAACAAGTATATGTTTTCTTTTTTTTAATATGAAAAGCTTTAATTTATTTATTGATACACAGATAAACAGATCCATTTATGATTTCTTATAACACACCTCCATCTGGTGGCTGACTGAGCTCACTGCAGCTTTCACATCTCGGTGAATACACACTATGTAGAAACAATGAAACTGGGTCCAAGAGCTTTAATAAACCAAAGAAGACACACGAGTCCCCGGGGGAACAGAGGGTCAGTTTAAAGTGGAGCGCACGGATACAAGGAGCCAGTGTGAACGCTCCACGTTTGAATTTAGCGCTTCTTCCAGGTGAACTTCCGTCGGGCTCCCTCCTGTCCCACCTTCTTCCTCTCCCTCACTCTCGGGTCTGAGGTCAGCAGACCAGCTAAAAAAAAATAATAAAATACACAGAACGGTCATTGCACTCTCTGCATTTCTTCTTTTGCACCCTCAGGTTACAATAAGATAAATTAACACAAATTAATAACCAATTTCTGTCCATTTTGCTGAGTAGCTGCAGAAGTTTCAGATATAACCATCAACTATCCGTCGATGTTTATAAAAGTTTAAATGTTTTTGAAAAAGGGTAAAAGCCCCCACCTTGTCTCATCATCTCCCACTGTCCCTCAGACAGGAAGGCGAGCAGCGCCCGAGATATGGCGAGCCGCAGCGCCCCCGCCTGGCTGGACCTGCCGCCGCCGCTCACGGTGCACTCCAGGTCAAAGCGGCCCAGCATGTCCATGAACTGAAGCGGGAACATCAGCTGCTCTCTTCAAAAAAAAAAAAAAAAAAAATGGGAAAAAAAAGCACACAAAAAGGAAAAAGAGGGGGAGAAAAATGACCGAGAGATAATGAAGCGGGAGGTGAAAGAAGAATGAAACGTGGCTGAATGGGCAGAGCAGGAGTGTGCGCTATTTAACAGATAGCGGTATCAACGGCGGAGGCTTAGCTAATTTAATGTCTGGTTGGGTGACTTTCCAGACAAGCATAGAAGATCCCGGCGCCGTGAAGAAAAGCTTTCTCTTACAATCTCCCCTCCACATATTACAGAGTAACTTCTGACTCAGCAGGAATAGGATAAGGTGTGTGTGTGTGTGTGTGTGTGTGTGTGTGTGTGTGTTCTGGACGCCGTCTCGGGCTGAATGGCCTATGGCTGCTGACAAAGTCAATTGTCACCTCTCTGCTCCAATTACAGCCCGTCCTCACACTGCATGACAACACCAGCCACTGGACACACAATCACACACACACACACACACACTCACACACAATCACTCAACTGTGTAATTAACTTACTACAAGGAGATAAATAAAAAAAAAAAAAAAAAAAAAAGGAAACGAGGCGATGCTGTGAAGAGTGAAAAAGCTGCTTTTTAATTTTTTTTTTTTGGAGGGAGGGTGGAGAGTCGAACACGTCGCGTCTTGCATTTTAAGGAACGCGAGCGAAGAGGCCGTGAGGCGGACAGAGAGCTTTATTTGTCCTACCTGTCCTGCAGCACGGGGAAGTAGCTGAGGTGGTCTTGGCCGTTGATGGTGACGCGCCCGGAGCCGCAGTCTCGGAGGACGACCGATGACTCTGACGTCTTCCTCCGTCCTGAGGACAAACGGCGACACTGTGAACCTACGTTTCATTAACCTCTCGGGCACCGTCACCGTTTCTCAGCCCACATCCGAGCAATTAAAGGATAATTAAATAAGCCGGCGCACTGTCCTGAATGGAGATCCATTAAAAATGGATCCTCCTTTCTGTCTTTAGCTGCAGTCAGACTCAACAGGGACCTTATACAACAACTCATCTCGTCAGGGTTAAAGCTACACTTGCACCATTATTCAGATGAAACAGTTTGTGAAGCTACCGTCTGCAGAGCTGAAGGCCACGCCGCGCTCGTCCTTCTCCAGCGGAGGCGCCACTTGCTTGCTGGACTGAGCCTCCACCTGGAGACGGTAGCGCTGGATGAACTCCTCCTCTCTGGAGCAGTAGGGCATGGACAGCAGGCGCTCCATCAGCTGGATGAAACGGTCGTACTGGGGGGGGTGAGACACGTGAAGTCAACTCCGGGGTGGACTGGTGCACCAGTGGAAAAAAAAAAAAAGAGGAGGGGGGGAACTTACATCGTGAGTGGAGATGTTCTCCACCAGCGCCACCTCCAGCTCGTCCTTCGTGAACCACCTGCTTCTGCCCAGAGAGCTGAGGACGGAGACGGAGAGTTAAGTTAAGATGACAAGACACAAAGCGGCTCCAAAGGCTTCCAGTCGACTCTTCCTCTACTTACATCTGCTTGGTTTCCTGGGTGAACAGTCCCTTGGCTCGGAGGCGATCCTGGTGCTTCTCCACGTTCATGATTTTACCGTAAAGGTCCTAGAAGGCAACGAGAACAAACAGTTCAGGATGAGCAGGGACGTCCCACCTACTGCACGTGTTCTATATTAAACTCAGCCTATTTATAAATATACATTATTATTATCAGAGGTTCAAATATTTAGTTTAGATGATGTTGGTTTCATTTGCAGTATTATTTTGGGAGCACGGAGGATCCCGATGTGACCGTACTGTACGTGCATTTGACTCAGAGCGAAGCCGGAAGGAAAAAAGACACAAGAAACACGAAATGAAGTGAATAAGAGGACAACCTGAGGGGAGTGCGTCATGGACAGACACACAGACGGAGGGTAAAAGTGTGGGGTTGAGTGGGGGGGTGAGGATGCTGGTCACGTCCCCGAGGCAGGCGAGCATGGGCCCCCCCTCCACCACCTCCACCACCTCCGCCGCCCGGCGCCTGGGTGAGAACTCATTTCCCCGTCAATTATTCACCAGATGTTTGTTTAATTCCTTCTTGATAGAGTGTGCCTAATCTGCTGCCACTCCGACCAGGGACAGAGGGGTACGACGGGGGGAAGAGAGGGCGAGCGAAAGGAGCAAACATCAAGCAAAAGCCAATTTTCTTTGCAAAAAAAAAAAAAGGAGTAATAGAAAATCAGGAAGAAAAAAAAGTGGCGTGAGGAGAGGAGGGGGGGTTCGGATAAGACGTTCGCAAACACTGGCTCCTACAATCACGAGGAATAACTCCTCGCATGGATTGTCGGGATGTATGAGAGGATACATTTAAGTCTCCTTCTATTCAATGAGCGGCGCTCGTACCAGCTCCGGCTGCGGGAGGGAGGGAGGGGGACGCCGGCGTCGGGCTAATTGAACCGAAAGGGCGCTTGTTTATCCGGTTTGCGGGAGGTGAAAGAGGAAGGTGTGTTTCCAGGTTCACCCCCTTCCCCCCCGGGGGGGTCGAGGCCATAAAGGGCTCAGCGGAGCAGAGAGCAGGTTAATGTACCGCGCTGGCTGAGCCCAGCAGCAGCCGGAGGAGGGCAGCCGAGCAGGACGCCGCTTTACACTCCACTGCCCCCTCCTGGCAACACTCCTGAGGCGCGCGTGTGTGTGTGTGTGTGCGTGTGATAAAAAAAGGTGAAAAATCTCCGAACGGACACAGACTTCCTCCACCGGTGGAAGAAACAAACAAGACGAGTGAAGGAGGAGGAGGAGGAGGAAAACACCAAAAAAAAAAAAAAAATGTGGTCGCAATCATGCAGACAGGCAGCACGAGCTCTCAGACGTGTCTGACGTTCCTATTTAAACCAACAGCAGGGGGGGCTGATTGTGTCTGCGGGGCAAAACCGGTGTGCGTTTGTGTATTTGTGTGTGTGTGTGTGTGTGTCTGTATGTGTAAAAGCTTGGACCAATATTTAAATATCGTACGTCTCCACGCGTTACAGACCTGAGAAACGTCTTTGAGCAAGGTCAGGAAACAGTGTTTTATTCAGAGTGGAGGTCGGCTCAGAGGAACGGAGCAGAGGGGGAACGGTGCTCCCCAGGCCTCCATCTCCTCCTCCTCCTCCTCCTCCTCCTCCTCCTCCCCCCTCTTAGACCCCCTCTGCCCCACCCCGACTCGTTCCAAAATCCCCAGCGGAGGAGTCCCTGCCGCTCCCTGCGGTGGGACAAAGCCTTAGAAGCCAGACGGGGCCACACCTCAAATTCTGTCTTTTATTTCCCTCGAACCGAAAGCAACGTTTGTGTTCACTTATAGGCTAAATCAAGGTTTAAACGGATGGAGGGATGAAGCAGATTAATATTGCATTTCATATTAAGCTCTAGAATATATGTTTTTAATTTTAATTATCTGCTTATTCTGTTTCTCTTATCGCATAACAGCCCCGTTCAGTTTTTACTCCTCCTTCTCTCCCTTCAGCTGAGTGAAAAAAGAGGATCTGAGGGAGAGGAAGAGGACGCGTGAAACTCTACTCACATGCATGAGGGTGTAGTAGGACTGTTTGCCCGTGTAGAACAGGAAGTGGAAAGGCCGCCTGTCTGGTCCCCACTGGACGGCTTCGCGGAGAAAAGATGAGGAAAAAATGAGAAACACGGAAACGTTCGCTCTGACGTAAAAAGTGCTCACGCGTCACAAACCTTTCTGCTTCGGGAATATTTCGTCGGGATGCTAGAAAAGAAAAGAAACACTCGTTAGATTAGACCTCTCACTCCACTGTTTTCAGTTTAGAAGATGAGATATAAACTGTGGAGGAAGACGTGAAGTTCGGTCACGGTACCTTCATGACAGGCCGAGCTTGCTTCTCAAACAGGCCGGAGGGGAAGAGGTAGCTGATGCTCCTCTGTGGGCGAAAGAGAAGAAGAAAAAAAACAAACAGAACATGAATAAAGAGGAGGTTTGAGGGGTGATGGCGGCCGGTGACGACGCTGACACGTCCGGACAGCAGAGGTCACACCGGTGGACGGCGGTGACAGAAGAAGAAGAAGAAGAAGAAGAAGAGGAGGAGGAGGAAGCTGCTGGCGGGTTCAAGAAAAGGCGAGCGAGTGTGTGTGTGTGTTGTTGTGTAACTGTGAGGAGTTAGAGGAGAAAACAAGCGGAAAAAGGCACAAGTTTTTGGCTTTGTTGACAGCGAGCAGAGGACGCCGCGGACGTCCAACGGTTCACTCCAAGTTCATCCTCATGTGTGTGTGTGTGTGCGTCGGCGTTATTAGCGCGGCCACAGATGGCGCCGTAAATGTGTGCGCGAGCGGAGAGGGGCAGACAAGGAGCGTGCTGGCCCCGCCACACTCATCAAGACAGCCTGTTCATCCCCGCTCTCCTCTCTCCCTCCTCTCTCTCTCTGTCGGTTCAATTAGGGAGGCAGCAGGTGCCGCACGCAGGGAGCAGGTTGCTGCCTTTAAAGGTTGTCAAATCCGAGGGAAGCGGGAAGAAAAAGCAGCCGGTCGAGGGGAAACGTTCGTGTGTGTGTGTGTGTGTGTGTGTGTGTGAAGGTGCGCGAGGCAGGAAGAGGAAGACAAGTTAAAGGTGTGATTAAAAAACAAAATAAAAGAGGGACGCAGGCGGAGAGGGGACGGGGACGGGTGAAGATACACCTGCGTGTCCCCGGAGACGCGACACAATACGGGACGGGTCCCCGAGGGCCAAAGATGGAGAGACGGAGGAAGAAAAGGAGGAAGCTGGAGTCCATGTGTCACGTTTAACAAAGCTCAAAGACATGGAGGAGCTAGTACATCCATGTCTGCTCACACTCATATAATGCTAATACAACCTGACGGCTCTTATTAAACCTACAAAACCACATGATAAAGAGTCAAAATTTAAACTGCAGCCACACAAAAACCACCAGATGTTTTCCACCTTCACAATGTCGCTGGTTTTCTTCGATTAACGCAACTTTAAACTGAGCATATTATGGATTTCAACAGCATCTGAGCCAAAAAAAATATATCAAATAATTTATAAACGAGAGGTTAATTGATAGAATTGTCCCTTGTGTCTTACTTTCTAGCCTCTGAACCGTTTAGATTAATGGATTTATCATTTATATTACATTTTCTCGAGACCACCTGAATGTATTTACCACATATTGCAGAACTCAGTGGCCGAATATGCAAAGATTTGTATGATTTATTTAAAACCACATACTCACATTTCAGAGTCTTTTGCTAGTTTTGCTTTGAATGCACCATAAATCTGAATAACGTCTAATCTTCTGTTCCTGAGCTAAATAATCGATCAATTCAGTAATATTACTTAAAGAAAAGAAGACACATTTCACCACTAACTGATGATAAATCTGGACAAAGTCGTGCACATTTAAAGCATGGCAGGACAATACTGAGGAGGAAAAAGCAACTAAAACAAAAAAATACTTTATGAAATTCCAGAAAAGTGTATAAATGCGTCACAGTGTTCAAGAGTCAAAGGTGACAGGTTGGAAATAAAACCGGAATAAAACAGAAGATTCTGGTACACAGGGTTTAGGTTGACGTCACTTCCGCCTGGGGCCCCGCCCCCAGGAGGTGGCCCAAATAAAAAAACAAAACAAACGCAGAGGAACCGGGTGGAACGTATCAATAATTACAGTGAGACCGGGGAAAATGTGGATTATCAGATCAAATTAAGGACACCTGGACTCGACAATGATCCATGCGAACTAGTATGGATGTGGATAATGGATTAGCCTCAGTTTCAGTTAGTTTTAGGTCATTTCAGTTATGATAAATGTAGCTAAGTTAGAAGATGCTAACGCTAAGAGAAGTAACGTTAGCCGTACAATACTGTAGCGTTCTTCCGGACATTAAAAGGTTAACGAGGAGTGATCGCAAATATTCCGTTTATTATTTTATTTTTATCTATTGTTGGAACTGAAATTGTTACTGTCGGCCGTAACTACGCCAAAACAACAACATCCACAAACTTATCTGGCAGCCCTCCAGAACGTAACTTAAAAAGTAACTTAAGATATGACTTCATCAAAAAATACAGCATAAATTAATATTACCTGACACGAAATGAGAAACACAACACCAGGTATCGGTGCCTGGACTCCAGTTCGTAATGCAGCGACACATTTACTTTTCTTTTCTTTGGCGGATATTTGTAAATATATATAACTGACTGCTTTTTCAACAGCTCTTCCCAATTTTTTAATTAATTTTACAATTTAGACGCTATTAAAGCCTATGATTCAAACTAATGCGGCTAATCTCCATGTTCCAACTGTCACTTTTGGTCCGTAACCATGGAGACTTCGGCGGCTGTGACGTCACACCCTCCATAGCATATCCTCTATAATGGATTGACCAGTTGCGTCAGGTCTAGTTCATAAGCAGCTAAACTAAAATAACAATCACACAGGAAAATTATTTTGTGTTATATTTTAAGAGCTTGGCAGGTAATAAAAGTCCAGAACATTTCCCAGTTTTGTTTTCAATAATCATGACAGGTACTTATGGGTTTGCTGGCAGTTTCAATTTCTCCCCCGTGGTTCCAAACATCCTTTTTATTTTTCCTGGGTCTGCATCACCGTCACACCTGAAGAGTCTGGACTCCTGGATCCAGAGCGCTGGGATTTATCAGGCGCCCCTCAACGCCCCTCTCCAGTCCTCCCAAATTTTCCTCCATCCCTGCACGCATCCAAGTCCGGGCCGCTAGCCGTCGCTTCGGCTTTCACAGCCCGCCGCCGACAGCTCTCTTCATTATTTGTGAGGGGCACGGGGGACCGGGGCCGAGGGGCGAGTGGGAA